>NC_056725.1:1080996101-1081021101 GCF_019279795.1 Protopterus annectens
ATATTGAATTTTGTATGTGTCTTGGAGCTTTTCGCCCCAGGCCTCTACTGAAAATGGACATGTATCCAGTTAGACTAGCCCGGTCAACAAATGTAAAATAAAATAAATAAATGTTATCGAAAGATGAAAATAATGAATGCTATTTCATCAAACCTAAAATATCTAAACCACATAATATCGAACATTCAAAATAGTAAGCTATTCCGAAACACATACACACTACACAAGCACATCTAAAAAACATCAATACACACACATACACTTATAATACTATAACTAACCCTACACTAAATTATACATACACTACTATCTATCCACTTACCTTAACCCAAGTCCTAACCCTAAGGTCCGTCACTATCGCACACTCATCTAACCTGTGCCCTAACCCTAACTCACTTAACCTGCCCCTAAACCTAATTCACCTAACCAGCGCCTTAACCCTAACTCACCTAATCCGCGCCCTAACCCTAACTCACCTAACCCGCGCCCTAATCCTAACAACCACACAATCGCACACTTACCTGAACTCGATCCGTAAATCTCCACCACATTGCTGAAAATAGTGAAGCCATAGAACCAGCCAACAGTGTTCTGCAACTTCTCTATTTTCAGCATTCGATTAAAATGGGTCAATATTAGAACATTCAAAGTTTTAAAACTTCGATGTTCTGATATAGACCCATTTCTCTGGTGTTACAATTTTCTGAAACATAACTGTTCTTGCACATTTCCTTTTGTTTGACAGACATCCCTTGGAAATTAACACAGGACTACTTGGAAACAAAGACCAAAACTCATACACCTGAATGCCTTTCTTAATATGAACAACTAAATGAATGATATTCTGAGTTCTTCACCATCTGAGTGCATCATGTGAACAAATCATCCAGAGGCAATATATCCATATCAAAACAAGTTTCAGAGTAAACGTGCTGTATAGAATATGGGTCAAAAAGCAGTCAACAGAGCTCTATTGTGCAGCCCACTGAATGCATTCACACAAATGTACTATTTTGTTAAAACAGCATTAGAAAGGAAAACAAAGCAACTTATATATTTATGAGTGTGTATGTATGCATGTTTGTATGTTTGGGTGTAAGTGTTTTTGCTTTGTTGCCTCATTTTCACATTGCATTCTTGTTAATATCATCTACAATGATTCCTAAGTTGGAAAAATAAATACATCTCAGCTATGACAACTCTAGAGTTTGGAGACAGATTTGGAAAACTACAGTCTATTATAGTAAGCCATCACTTTGGTCAGCAGATCCAATAGGCTGATCCAGCACTTTTGAATCAGCCCTGCTTATAAAGCATAAAGCAACACTGGCCAAGATGCCCGTGTATGAATACCCGCTGGATTTATTACTAATGATGTTGGATATAACAGGCCCTTCTCAACTGTCCAAATTTTGGAAGAATGCTCTTGATTTTTCTCAGACTTTTGCTCATTTCATCCTAACATTGGAAACTATTTTAAGAAGTTTGAAGTTAATACTGCCAACATATTAAAGTATTCCTAATTTAGAGACTTATCTAGAGGAAAAAGTTGTGAGTTATTAGGACTGCCATCTTTTGGAGAATATCAGAGATCATAGAAGCCATTTTGATTTTCTTTTGTGTTCAATATAAGAAGAGGTGTATGAAATAAGATGGAAACAACTGTCAACATGGGTAATCTTACTTTGCAGTATAACTATTTCTACTTCTCTTTCCAAACAGAAGATTTATATCAGTTATTTGGGGCCAGTCAGAAGAATGAATGGACAGGAAACGTGAATGTGTTCATCTCTTTGCAGAAACATTATACTAGTTAGGTACTGAGTGTTTTCTGTAACAGTTAAGCATCAATACAACTGAAGCATGGTGGACCTAAATGCTCTTGCTGATCTTTCTTGGCATCTGCAAACAGTGGAATCAATTATACAAAAACATAGTGCGTGTGCGCGTGTGAGTGCTTGTGCGTGTGCGTGTGTGTGTGTCTGCTATGTTGGCTTCTGATCAACTAGCTGTTTTGGTGCATTTAGCTTACGTCAAGCTTCACATATTTACATAAATAAACAGAGGTAGTGCTTACCATTTTCAGATGCAGCTCTATGAATAATTCATTGTGTTCAACATTTAATGATATGGCTAAATAATCATGCAATATGGTTTCATTTAATTGAATAAAAGAACAGGCAAAAACTCTTGCATTTGTTTTAGAAAATATGACACATGACATCATTACTGAAGTCTGACAAAACAACTACAGATATTCCATTTGATCACACTAAGCTGAAGAGGGGCAAGTATTTCAAGAAAATATCACAAACAAAGACAAGTAATGTTTGTTGTAATCAAAGAACTCAAGTAACAAATTTTATTATTGAAGGCATAAAAATCTAAGTGTGAGCTGATGAAATTCAAAGACTGTTGACTTTCAGCACAGTGGCCTTGACTTCTACAGAACTGGTGCTGTATTGTGCAATTTGATATATTTGTAATGATAAAAAGGACTGTAGTACAAGAATAGTGCTGCTTATACTCTGAAATCGGTGGAAAAAAATAAGCCTTTTATACAGTGCTTTAGCATGAGACCCAATCATTGCAGTTTTCAAAGGTGCATAACAGACTTTGTTATGGGTGTAGTGCAAAGCATTCAAAACCCTCTGTCTGAAAGCCAGGACCTGAGCAAGTTGCAGCTCATGTAGGCTGCCACTTGCAATCAATCTCAGCTACGAGTTCACCTGAACAGCTACTGTACCTGATCCAATATTGTTAGTCCAGTCTGAGCAAGGCACGTGCAGCAGCCAAGGCATGGAGCAGATGAGGGATTCTAGAGTAAGGGAAAAGAGTTTTAGGGCTTCAGAATATGAAAGGAATTTTAGATTTAGCCAGTGGGATTGATGTTTTAGGGTTAAGGCGTGGGAATTTAGCTTTGTGGACTTAGGTCTGAGTTTTAGGTTTAAGAAGTTATCTGCACTTTTGGGTTTGGGAGGGAGAATGAAATTTTAAGGGAAGAAGGTAAGGATACAGACTGGGAACTGTGTGGGAGTTTCAGGTTTAGAGTTACTGTTCTGGTAGGGCTATACAGTTTTATAGGGTTGAGTGTTGGGAGAGTTACATAGAAATGGAACATAAGGTTGTTTTTTTACCAAGTGGCAGTGAGCAATGGGGTCATAAGCTATTAGCACGCATACACTTGTAGTATGCTGCTTTGTTATGCATATTAGTTGCTATAATCAGGTTTTGTGCAGCAGAACACATTATCTGCCACAACAGAGCAACAGAAACATTGTGCTTTCACTGTTTTAAAAGCTAAAATAGACTTTGCACTAACACACACACACACACACACACACACACACACACACACACACACACACACACACACACACACACACGCACACACACACACACACACACACACACACACACACACACACACACACACACACACACACACACACACACACACACGCGCACGCACACACACACACACACACACGCACGCACACACACACACACACACACACACACACACACACACACACACACACACACACACACACACACACACACACACACACATGACAGGGTGAAGTGTCTAACACTGTTGGCTGTCTGCATTGTGCAGCAATGTCTGTTACAGCTTTCAAGTCTATTAAACTCTTCATATTCCCACACATGTTCTCCCATTAGTAGTACAATGTGGCAGCTAAAGCTCTGTACACTACAAACAAGTTTGTCCAAGATTTTCCACCTATGACAGCTTTTTAGATATACAAACATTGGTGTTAAGATTCAACTCTTAAGCTTCACTTCAAACAACACTCGAGCTGAATTTCATCACATCTATGTTTTGAAAGCATAGCAAGTTGGTTACGACTGGACATTTGATCATATTTCTCTCAATTTGTTCAATAGCATTATACAAATATCCTCAAGCAAATGTCTTTGGATTTAATGAAGGAATACATCTTTCATTTAAATTAATTCATTTAACAGATTTTCTGATATTTAGAAGCATTTATTTTTCTATTTATTTTCTAACTGGAATTGTATAGTGAGCTTTATTTAACTATAAGTTGACCTAAATTTGTATGTTAGCATATGGTTTGCAAAGCCTATAGAAACAAAATTACACTGTACCAAAAGAAGGAATTTTTGCTTAGGGGAAAAAGCAGTTTCAGTTTTCATCGTGTAATGTATATTTGATCAGATGAAAAATTCTGTCTGTTTAGATCTTTAAATGAAATATTCTGTTAAATATATTTACATTAAGAAACCCTTAAATAGGACATTTTTATAATGCAGGAAACAGTCAATAATTAATAGCACTGACATGTTAAAACATTTTGACAGGAGTACTCTTAGGTGTGTATGTTGAAGTACTTAAACACTAGCTCATTAATGAGTTATGTATCCCCTGAAGTACTTCATGAAACATAAAGTCAGAATTGTACTCTAAGAATACTATTATAAGATTGCTTAATAAAGCAAGTTGCCCAAATTGAGTGATGCTATGGAAACATGAAATTTGTTCAAATTTTTGTAAAAGGCTAATATTACAGTTTCAGTGTCACAGGAACAACAAACTGTTCAGTACTGACAGCTTAGCTCATGCCTAAAACATGAGCTGAGCTGTTTAAAGTTTCTGATATGTTTCATCTCTTCCATCCTTATTTTAATGCTGACAAAATGAATGACTGATTTACTGCACATAGAACATTTAATGGGCTGAATACACTTCTTTTCCATAGAAGTAGAATTTTCCTGCAAATTAGGTCCTGGTTATCATTTAAAGAAAAATTATTCATAAACTGCTTACACGGCCATAGTGTTTAAACCTATGATTTTATTCAAAAGCTAGTCTGTTAAATAATGCAATTAATGAGGCCATGACTTTTCATCTGATTCTTTAAAAAAAACTTCAAAAGATAAACTAAGGAACTGGATCATGACAGGCATTAAAATGTACATTCTCTCTGAAGAATTATGTGAGGAATTGTTGTGATATTGGTGAAAGTAAATCACTAATCTCACTGGATGTTTTCAATAGCCAGTATAAATGTTTGCTGAATTTCCCTGTAAGAAGAAAGTGGTTTATCTATGTTAGCATGCATCATCTAGTTATGAGTACTAACAGACAGAGGCTGGAGGCTCTAGCTCCTGCATCATTGCCAGCAGTATTTGATTGTACAATGGAGCCAGCAATATGGAGTTTGACCACCACTGACACCTGCTCAAAACAAAACACACACACGCACACACATGCATCCCCCCCCCCCCACACACACACACACACTAGGCCCAGTTCCAAAAGACTTGCTTTCTATGTAAGTGACTTACTCTGATGCAAGTCTACCCCAATTCTAAAAACTTGTTTTCAGTATAAGTGACTTATTTTGGTGTAAAGCCTATCTATAAATAAGATTTCAAAAGAGGCAGAGAAGAGTGACTATGGAAATTGATAATCCAAAATACATTGGGCAGGGGCTACACCTGGATACCAATCAATTTGGATACCAAAGCTTTCAAAATTACTCTGGGAGTAAGTGACTTATTCTGAAAGCAATTCTTTTGGAATCTGGTCCAATATTTCAGAACTAAGTAAATAGTGACTGTAGAGCACTGAATTTGTCATTATTTTACAGTACCAACTAGTCAATCTAATGAAACAAGAATACACTTTAAATATTTAAATGATAACAATTAATTCAAAGCATTCACAATTCCAAGAGACTATATCAAGTTTGGTACACAGGCAAAATACATAATTCCATACCAATAACTAAATCATCAGCCACATGCATTGAAATTTAACTAAAACAGTGCTTTGTTTGAAAAAATAAGCACTTTTTTCAAGAAAATATATAAACTTTGAAGGGCCTGCACCAGAAAGAAAAAATAATATCCAAATGGTAGTTCATGATAATAAAAATCTACTTAATATTTAAAATAAAACTTGTTTCTGATAAAGACATACAACACCATATATAACTCTACTATTTAAGTCTAAAATATCTATATTCTGATCCTGGGGTTCAGAAATAGTTTACACTTCACAATTCATGGTTTTTCATGTAGAGTGGCCACAAGAACTGTAAGTTAAGTCCAGACACACACTGGATGTGAGTGAAGACACTGAAACAGTTCCATTGTTGCACTGCATGATAACTGCCGTATAACGGCATGGTAATGAGCAACATCAGTAAAAAGAAGGCACTTGTGGATGCAAATGAAAATAAGCAATATTGTGGAACAATTCAGACACATACTATTTTGAGTTGAGAGACACTAACTGCACAGATGTTGACATTTGCTAAAATGCAGAGTTATGGAAAAAAGACAAACAAACCATGTATGAGGAAACTGGAATACTAATAAATCTGTATATGCAACAGGCTGTACATACTCCAAGTATTTGTGGTGTTGCCTATTACCAGCATTGACAGCACTACATCATCCATATGCAATTAACATATCATGCCATCTATAGCACTGAAACTGTGGACTGCTACTGTGTTGACAGAGTCACATACAGGAATTGGGTTGAGGTGTGCCACCCTCATATACAGGCCAGCGGAATGTGTGAACTACCTATCTATTTGGATACCAAGACTTTCAAATTTCTAGTTACAGGGACCTTTCAGCAACCAACAGGGGACATGGAGGAGGGTGTATCCCAGAAATATGCCTCAAAGGCATTCCAGTAGTTCCTCCCTGCTATGCCACAACATGTGAGAAGCATATGTGGTTTCCATGTACCACAAAGGAGACAGCAAAATACTTGGAGGAACCATTACCTTCACAAAAGCAGCATGCACCCAAGGCATATTACAAGGAACATCATGGAAAATGAGGTAACACGGATATCCAGATTGTGTCATCAAGACTCGGACTTTGAACAAGAAAGAAAGAACTTGGAGAGACATCTGCAGGACAGGGGTTACGTTACGAAAGACACAACTTTGAATGCAGAGAAAATATGCTATATGAGGGATAACAAAGGGAAACCACACTGCAGCAAAAATGTGCCTGGCTCAGAAGAAAAGAAAAAAAAAATGATGTCCTTAGAAATTATACAATCTGATTTATGCTTACATTTACCAATGATAATACATAGATCTGTAATATTGTAAGACAATTTTGGCTGATTTTAACTCAGGATGAAAAGTTATGTCAGATAGTGGGGAAAGAACCAAGATTTGCTTTTAAAAATAGAAAGAATTTGAAAAGATTGTTGTGTGTCAAGGATGGCTTTTGAAAGACAAGAATAATGAATAGGAAAGGAACTTTTAAATGAGGGAAATGCACTGATTGTAGTGCCATAGACACTGGTAATTTCTTCCGCCATCCAACATCAGGCTTGGAGTATCGCTTTACATGTAGTGCGAATCGCTATACTCAACATGTGGTCTATTTAGCCATGTGTAAGCTTTGCTCCACATACTATGCAAGAAAGACTGACCAAATGTTTAAGAACAGGACTTAAGACATCTAAGAGATATACACAACAAAGATCCATGAAAAACACTAGTGAATCACATTTTGATGTTTCCAACACATAGCTTTAGCTTCAGGGTTTTGGAATGTACGTCAACACTGGTGAAAAAAGGTGATATTAACAAAATCACAGAGAAGAATAAGATAAAATGGATAATTTACCTGAGAGCAGACTGTACACCAGGCTTAAATACTGTAGTTCCATTGAGACCCTTTCTGAAAGTATGGTGAACTAAGATTGGGTAGCTTGGAGGTGTGCACCTAATCTCGACATCTGACTGGATTAAGGATCCCAGCACAGAAAAGAGTATGATGGTGTGAAAGGCAAAATATGATTGTCTATTGGCAACTTATTAATGTAAAAGGAACTCTAACTCCCTCACGATCTGATGAAGGCATAGCCGAAAGCACTTATCATTTGGAAGGGATTTTCTTGAACTTTTCACCTGGTCTTCGTTTTTAACTGAAGTTTTATTAAAAGGAATATTTTAACAGTCGTGGTGGTGTAGTTCATCTTATCATTTGTACTGTTGTGTTTTCTATCCATATCACATATAGCAGCTACAAGGTATACTATTTGGAGAATGTTAAAGGAGGTGGGTACAGTATGTCATGGCACTAGCTAGGAGGTAAACAATTATACAGAAAATCATAATCGATACATGAAAAAATTTATCCAGGCTATGGTATACTATGCATAGACTCTCCACACTGTGTATGAGGCATAGGCTGCCCAAGTAAGAAAGATCCAAGGACAGAGCACAGTTATCAACATAGACACAGCTGTGGATGGCCACAGCGATGTGTCTCAGTGTGCAATTGTATAAGTGATGGTGAGCTTGTACTACATTTTGTGATATGTGTGTTTCAGATATGTGATTGTGGTTAGGGATACTGGCATGGAATGGCCAGAGAAGGGGTGTTCTCACCATTGCTATGCCAGTCAGTGGAGGTGGTCAATGCAAAAATCTGAGTGACTGTTTGCTTCAATTTAGATTCAGCAGATGCTGCAGCACTTTGGCAAGATCTGATGGACAGGTCCAAGGCAACCACCGGAGGCATATTTTGCTTGCCATCTTTGTCTCTGTCTGTGGGTGTATCTTGTTTTGATAGGGTTGCAGGCACAACCTTCAGCATGCTGGGAGGATGGAGAGTTCCATGATTGCAAGTGATGGCCTATTCTGTGGGTGTGCATGGCATAAAAATCTCACCTGTGTAAATGTCCATGTCACAATGCTTGTCCAGTAACACTGGATAGTGGAGTAGAGATGGCAGCACTATGTGTACTTGACCATGGCCAATCCCTTCCATGATGGACATTACAACCCAGAAATATGTGGGTCAGACACAGAAGTGTCTAAACTAGGTTTATGGGCTGTGCAGAGGCACCTGCTGTATACAAGCTCACTGCACAACATATCAATGATGTTGCACATGTGGCTCATGCACTCCTTGAGGTCATCACACAGACCATGTGCTACAGCTATGAGCTCAGTAGGATCTGTGTTGGTGTCAGCCTGTCTGTGTTTTATGGCCATACATAAATGCTCTGTTATGGCCTTGGACTCACCTAGCTCAAACAGATATACCCATGGCATACTTAGTCACCATAACAATGTCTACCCATCCCCTATTCTTGCTAAGTGAAGCTTGCACTATCCAATGGAGCATGCCCTACTGATAAATAAATCCCTCACTGGTAGAGACAGATATTTCTTTTTCTTCTTGCCCTTGTGTGTCTTCTTAGGTTTGCGGGATGGGTTGCACAGGGTAAGAAACTCTGTCTGTGGAAAAGATTTTGAATGTGGGCATCATGCTGCCCATGTTCAGCAGTGACACCATAACCCTGATTATGCCAGGATGTGACTACATCATCATCAGAACCTAACAATTCAGTGTTATCAGGCAGCTGTGCATCCATGGTGGAGGATTCTGCTAACACTGCACCTGCAGAAACTCAAACAACTCAGCCAAACTAAGTAAAACCCTTTACCAATACCTAAATCCCAGTGAATGAAAAATTCTAAATATTATTGTAGTATAAAAAATTAATAATTAAGGTATTTGTTCTGCTTGCATGTGCAGACGGTGCCCTCCTATTTCTTCAATATGAAGTTGTACTAAGGCAGACATTTACCTACCGTGGCAGATATTTATAAATGACCATGTTAACAGACACCCACTTGGAATATAATGCAACAGATATTTTGCGTGGTTGGATGAGTTCTATGCCAAGATCCAGAATGCTACCATGGATTATGGAAGTGGACAGACCCCCATGTAGAGATGCCAGGAATTCATCAATCTCTGTTAATAGTGACTCATTCAGTAGGCTATCTCATACTGTACTCTCTTCCTGCACCGAGCGGGTAGCCTGATCTTTTGCAGTACTTATCTTGTTGGTGGCCTTATGTCTTATTTAATCATACATTCTGTTCTAGCCACTGACAACATTAATGTAATTAACTATGTCATGCAAGGCACGATTGTGAAAAGGCCAGTTAGATTTGTCATAGCTAATCATTCTGCAGCCATTCCCTGCATGGAAGTATTTTCTTTTCCTCTGTTTACCACATTGTCGAATACCGCTATGAAATGTTAATAAAAGCCATATGTGCAAACCTACTTATTCCTACATGACAAATAACTACACAAGTGAAAATGTAGTTTACTGCTATGAAAAGAGCTATGTGGCCTTATTATATGTATGTATGAACACTCTCACAAATATAGGTATGCATGCTTCCTTAAATGTTAGCAGATGCCCATTCCCGCAAGTAAATTAAGAAAAAGTGGAATTCACATGTGGAAGAAATACAATGGCTTCCCTCAGTATTCCACAACTAAATGTTATAACTGTCAAACGACACCAGGATAACAAGCCCTGAAGTCATGTGTAGCACACCAAACCACTGTCTATGCATATACATACAGTAACATACTATAAAAATACATATTTAAAACTCACCTCACCATGGATAGAAATATGCCAGTAATACTATGGCTGATTTGTTTTATACAAGGAATGTGTTATCTTCTGTTGTGTAAAGTGCGTTGAGGAGGTATGCAAACATAAATAAGTAGAACATACATGTGAGGTGCCTTAGACTGCAATGTTTACAGTTGTTGTCATAGGCATATCTATTTAAAAATGTCCACAATTGGGAAGCATAAATTCCTAACCAGTCACACCCACTTGCAAGAAAATATGGCTTATCTCCCAGATAACATCCACAAGGTGTATCACCTAGTACTACCTGCATAAGCCAATTAGCCCTTCCCCCACAGCAGCAAGCACTATACAACACAGAGTATAGCAAGTTCTTTAGAAATTTAAAAAAATGTATATGCCCCTAGACAACATTAGAATAGTAAACACTGAACAAGGCTTTTGAAGATTAGCTAAAATATTGTCCTCCCCCATAGTGCCTTTTTTAGGCAATGCCAAACTGAAAGTACCTGCAACATAGCAAATCAAAACCCCAAAAATCTAAAGGTGTTACTGCTGAATACAAGGAGTCTAAACAAGAAACTCCACTCCTTAGAAGCTCTCCTCACCCTAGAGAATGCTGATGTTTGTGCAGTCACCAGCAGTGCAAGGCTATAATGCCTTCCACACGTTTAAACCAACTGCTACACTGACAGTCACCAAAGGTGGAGGTGTGTCATTTAATATCAAAAATAAATATACTTCAAGGCTGGTCAAACAGAATTATGTGCTTCATAGATTCATAGACTGTTACTACGCTAATGACTTGGGGGGGGTTCTAAGCCTAGCCAAGTTTTCCCGAAAGAATAATGATGTCTTGTATCCAAATAGGACATTGAGGTTTAGGCATTTATAAGCTACCTCTGTCCATAACGGGCATAGGTGCCAGGCCCAGAGAAAATTTCCTATCACCCATCCACTTGTCTAGGTTGTGCTTAAACTGGGTAATAGACAAACTCAGCTTCACATGGATGGGAAGCCTGTTCCATTGGAAGGGCAGTCTCTGGGAGCCATATCTGTCTCTCCAACATGTTCTGTTTAAGTCACAGACAAAATTCCGGTCCCTAGGCCTTGTATTTATAGATTAAGCTTCTCCACATTCAAATAACCAAAGACATAATCTCATACCATTTCCTTTCAAGCTATAGGTCTCCCTCTATGACCCAGGAAACCCATAACATACATTTAAGCTTATTTAAAACATTCACAGTCAATCTAATAACATGTTCATGGGCAACCTTAATTACCCCACTATTAACTGGGAATCATATACAACACCAAACATGCAGGCATATAGGTTCCTGGATTTTGTAAACCCAAACATCCTGGACCAGATTGTCAGTATGTCAACCAGGGGCACAAGCATACAGAATTTGGCATTCACTAATATGGGAGAGTGCTGCACACCACCTACTATAATTTCTTCACTGGTAAGGTCAGACCACAAAATGGTCTCCTTTGAAGTAAAAATAAAACTCAGAACCACGGCTGTCTTTGGAATGTTCAAGAACTACTCTAGAGCTAATTTCCTACTACTGAGTTATAACCTGACAAAATGTCAAGTACCAATAAACCCTGAGAATACTGCTGCCTATATGGAACTGTTCACAAAAACTCTGTGCAAGCATACTAATAGCTGCATAGAGACAGCTGTACCACCAGGAAGAAGTACAGAACTAACACAAAAAGCAAGCCACCCTGGGTGAATCACAACATCAATTGGCTGTATAGCAGAAGGAAGAAAACCATGGCAAAAAAATAAGAGGTTAGCACCCAGTAGTATAAAATGACTCTTATCAAACTAAACAAACAATTCAGTGGACAAATGAAGTCTATCAAAGCCAAATTTGAGGTAAATTTGGCCTTCCAGGCCAAGGGCATCCACAACGCAATCATTAGTTATGTCCACAAACTCAAAGGCAATACAGAAATCTGTGCAGAGCTCATTGTTAATGGAGCCACCTATACTGAGGCAGAAGATATAGCAAATAAACTGGGAGCCAAATTCAGCTCCAACTTTACCTCTCTATGACCATCTACCTCCTCTCAGGTAATACCATCAAATATAATTCTCTTACTATCACTTGGGAATAGGTCCTCAATTTTTTCTCTAAGGGCAAGAACACTGCAGAAATGGTCCAAGTCAATATCCCATGATGCCTTCTAAATAGCATGAAACATTACCTATCACGTCCTCTAGAATAGCTATTTAAAGTGTAGCTTCTAAACATGCTTCATGTGTCATGAATGAAGAACACCAGTAGTCATACCTCTGCACAAAGGCGGGAAATCTATAGACCCTGGAAACCACAGACCCATAAGTTTCACAAGTCTCATGTGCAAAGCAATGGAAATAATGATCATGAAAATTATCCATAACCTCTAAACCCTGGACTCAACCCAGTTTGGTTTCATCAAAGGCAAATCATACCTACTCAACTTTATGGATGTCCTTGAGAAGGTCACTAAAGCAATAGATGAGAGCAAAATGGTTCACACTGCATACTTTGACCTGACTAATGCATTTGACACAATATCCCACTCGGGAATTGTTGATAAACTCAAGAGGTTAGGTATAAACCCTTAAGTTACCTGGTGGATAGCCAGCTGACTCACAGAAAGGACCCAGAAAGTTAGAACTGGGGACTCCACCTCTAATAAGAGGCTAGTCACAATCAGAGTTCCTCCTGGGACTGGTCTTTTCTGGAATTTACTTCTCTGAACTCAAGGCCAATATCAAGGTCATCTGGCTGACCAAATTTGCAGATGATTTTAAATTAGGAGCAGTCACAGAATTCCCAACTGAACTAATTTTCTCCAGAAAGAGTGACACAAACAACTTGTGTCAGAGCCATGAGCTAAAATGAAGTGCCATGAAATGCATAATAATATCCTTCAGGAAGTCATCCACCCCTGGTAAATATCATATTGACAACACATCCCTAAGAGGCGATCCAGTAGTCAGAGACTTGGGGGCACACAAAGATAGTAATCTAGATTTTGACCATCACGTATCTACAATAGTGAGAAAAACATTCTATATTGTGCAACTTATAAACACTGGTATGTCATCTAGGTCAAAGAAAGTCATTGTTCCATTGTATTCAGTGTTCATCAGACTTATCATTAACTGCAATGCCACCTTTGGTATGTACCTTAAAATGCACATCGAGCAATTGGAACATCCACAAAAGTTCAGCATTAAAATAATACAAGATATAAGTAACATGTCCTATGCAGACTGTCACAAAACCCTATTCCTGTATTTTGTTTCCAACAGGCTGTTTAGGGGAGACCTAAGACTTAGCATACAAGCAATTTCCAGACCCCACACTGATGGACCTCCTGCATATCTGTAAAACAAACAGACCCAGAATTATCCATTCAAAAGACTTAAACCTTGCCTGTGATATAAATAGGACCTGCTGGGAGACAGGTATGTATTATAGAGACAACCGATTCTCTGGGACAGGATTCCCATCCATTTGAAGTAGAGTTGCTCCGTAACCCAATTGA
Organism: Protopterus annectens; assembly: GCF_019279795.1. Lineage (NCBI taxonomy): Eukaryota > Metazoa > Chordata > Ceratodontiformes > Protopteridae > Protopterus > Protopterus annectens. The sequence goes on from NC_056725.1 coordinate 1,081,010,098, forward strand.
AATGTAAGTTGGACAATTGAACAGGGAGCAGGAAATTCAACTTTGGTTTGGCACTTATGTTCATAGGTGTGTACTAGACTAATGGCCCTGGAGACTTTTCAAGCCTAGACCATAGGATTATCCTGGCATCGTGCCACCCGTCCTTAGTTCCCAGTGCCTCTGTCAAGTAGAGAACTGGAGTGATCCCCGGGGTGAATTTTCTATTTCCCATGCACTCATCAAGATTTCTCTTGAAGAGGGCAAGTGAGGTGCTCTGTTTGACATGTATGGGAAGTCTATTCCATAGCATGGGCAGTCTCTGGGTTATGAAATTGTCCCTCAAGCTTGTTCTGTTGATTGTGGTAATGAGGCTGAGGTCTCTGGAGTGTGTGGTGCGGAGGGATGGGGATTTTTTTAGATGTAGCATTTCTAACAGAGCTGGGTCAGACATGGCTTTGTAAGTCAAGAAGAGTTTGCTTCTAAGTAGGCGATATGAGACAGAATAGCTGAAGTTTTTTGAGTCTGTCCATATAGGACAAGTGTTTAAGGCCTAGGATCCTCTTTGTGAGGTACTTTTGTGGCCACTCCAGTTGTTGCAGGTGTCTAGTGAGATACATACCAAATAGGGCATTGTACTTGATGACTGGCCTAATGAGGGAAGAGTAGAGGGAGACAATGACCTCTTTCTTCCTGGATGTAAAACCCTTAGTAATGAGATGTGTCACATAGAAGGACTTTCTGACCACAGTGGCAATGTGGTGGTCAAAAGAGAGGTTGCTGTCAACCTGAGTTCCCAGATCTCCTATAACACCTTCTGTGTTTAGTGGACTACCATAGATGTGGTAATTCATGGGAACCAGGTTTTTCGGAAAGGGGATGATGACGTATTTTTTGGCACTGATCTTAAGGCCATGATTCTGACACCAGTCGTTGGTGTCAGTGAGGCCTTTCTGTATGATGTCAACATCACTTGGGGGGTTAATAATAGCTCCCAACTTGCAACCATCTGTGAACTTTGTCAGCCAGAGTCCCTTTGTGTTGGCCTGGACTTCAGAGAAGTAGATACCAAACAGGAGAGGACCCAGGACCAAGCACTTTGGGACTCCACTTGTGACTGGTTGGCTGTCTGACTTGGAGTCAGCTAATTTCACACTGCGGGTTCTATCTGTGAGACAGTTTGCAATCCACCTAGTAATAAAGGGGTTGATGCCTAGCTTAGTGAGTTTTTCTATGATTCCTAAGTGGGGAATAGTATCAAAGGCCTTGGCCAGATCATGGTAGGCTGTATGAACCACCTTGCCTTCATCCACAGCTCTAGTGACTGACTCAATTAATTCAACCTGGTTGAGCAGGCATGATCTACCCTTCACAAAACCAATCTGTGTGGGATCCAGAGTTTGGAGATTCCCTATATCCTTGTTTATTAGGTCCATGATGATGCGTTCCATACCTTTGCATACCAGACTCATCAGGCTAATGGGGCAATAGTTACCAGATCTGTAGTCACTCATCCTTTGTGGAAATGGATGACTGTAGCAGTGTGCCATTCGGTAGAGACAAAACCTGAGGTAAGGCTGTGATTGAGCAGGGCAACTGGTGAGGTGCCAGTTCACTCTGTAGTTCAGGTAGAACACAGTCAGGAATATTGTCAGGTCCCATAGAAGATGTATTCTTGGCCTTCAACAGTGCTGTTTTAACATGTGCAGCAGTAATACTGGGTGCCTGGCAATCTACTGGTATTGTGATTGGTCCTTTGGTGGGGGAGAGAGAGGGGTAAAGTTGACACTGAATCTGTCGGCCAGTATATTGGCAATATCTGTTGGCTAGGTATAGGAGGTACCATTGTTCAGTAGCTCAGAGCAAATCTGGGTATTGCCATGGAGATTCTTTACATAACTATAGAAGGCCTTGTGGTTGTCTTTACTATCTGCTGCAATTTAGATTTCATAGCTAGCTTTATAGGATTTGATGAGGGATCTCAACTTTTTGTTGAGGCTGATATGGGAGTTTTTCCAGTCTTTGGACTTCACCTTATTCAACATCAGTTTCATCCTTCTGTTGTAGAGTTTGTTTATGGCAGAGGACCACCAGATCAGCTTCCTTTTTTTTTTTGGAGAGAGTGTCTTGGTTCTATTGGGTATGGCGAGATCCATGCATTTGTGTACATGTTCGCACAGTGCATTGGTGCATGATTCGGCGGTCATGCAAATATTCTCCATTTGCATGCCCAAAGTTAGCTTTTGAGAAGTTTTTCATGGTGGTTACCTTTACAGGGAGGGTGGGAGGATGTGGATTTCCAAGGTGATTTATTTGTGGTCGGATCTAACCAGGGAGGAGTTAACTACTGGTTTAGAACAATGGTCACCCATGTTAGTAATAACCAGGTCAAGGATATTGCTACCTCTAGTGGGGGTAAGAATGAGCTGGTCCAGGGCATTGGACTTAATGAATTCCAGGAAACATTAGACAAGTGTTTTGGTACATGGGTAGGTTTCCCAGTAAATGGAGGGGTAGCTGAATTTGCCCAATATGAGAGTGTTAGGTTGGACCCTAGTATTCACCATGGTGCTTAGTAATGTGGAGTGTGAGTCTTGGGACATGGTTGGGGACCTATAGCAGGCTATGACATGAATCATTGTCTTGCCCAATGTTAGCTGTACCTGAAGTATCTCTGATATGTTATGTTGGGCTACCAGTCTGGAAGTGTGTGCATCCTTTATGAATATGGAAACACCACCACCTTTGGAGCTTCGGTCCAAGTTCTGGGGCCGAATGGTGTGAAATGAGTTATAGCCTGGTAGTGCAGGTGTGCTTCCTGCTACCTTGAGCCAGGTCTCTGTTTCAGCACAAATGTCAATGTTCTCCATTTTAAGGAGTGCGTCGACCGAGTGCATTTTGAGATTTAGACTTCTAGCATTGAGCAGCATGACCCTCAGATTGCATTTGTTTGTAGCTGTTATGGAGGTAATTTGGTCTTTGGAACACTGCCTAAAAAAGGCATTATAGGGGTGGCAAGAGCCTTGGCCAGTATCCAGAAGCCCAGGGGTGATAGATGCAGGCCATCTCTTGCAAAGCATCGAGGTCTGTCAATCATGTCATCCCAGGCAGACAGATACTGGATCCCCTTAGAATGACACCAGAAACTTAGCCAATTGATGAAATCAATAATTTTCTGCTTGTACTGTGGTATCATTCTGGGAGATGGTAGGAGGCTGCTCAGGGATAGGGTCATACCCGCCTGGGTTACATAATCTGAGAGCTCCTCTATGTCTCTTTTCATGTAGTCCAGAGAGGTACATTTCAGGTTATTCACACCCACATGTACAAGGACAGAGTCATATTTGTACCTGTTGTTGAGGAACCTGAGTATATGTGTTATGTTGTGGATCCTGGCTCCTGACTGGCAGCTGACTGTTACTTTCTCCTTATTCAACCTAGTGATTGGGACCAGTGTGCCTCACTATCGAGTCACCTACTACTAGTGTGTTGGGCATGCTGTTTTGCCTTAGGGTCTTTTGTTGAGTGGCACACTGTTTAGTGGAGGTATGTGTCTCATGACTAGTGTTGTGGTGTGGTGGTTGAGTGCATTTCTGCCTTGGAGGTCTCTGCTGTTTGGGAAGACTTTTATTGAGAGACTCCGCAAAGGTGGGTGTGTGGTTTGTGTTTTATGAAGGCAGTGCTGGTGTGTGTTCAGGAGGGCTATGTGTTCTATGTGGTGTGGTGTAAGTGTTGACCATCTCCTCTTAAACAGCTATTTTGGTCCTGGCTGGAGAATGCATGGCTTCCAATTTGGATATATAAGTGCATCTCTCACAAGTCTGATTGTTGGGAGGTAAGAGGAGAAGGCTGTCAGTGTACATGAGGCAGTTGCTACATTGCCTCAAGATGCCCAGCTTCACCAGGTTAATTGGAGAAAGCACAGGGAACTGACCTTTAGACATGCCTGGAGGGGTGGGCATTAATAATAAGTACTGAAGCTGTTTCCTTGTAGAATGTTTAGTGTTGGTCGCACTTTTGTGTGCTACAATAATTGCTACAAGAAGTCTGGTAAAGTGCTAGACTAATAAGCTAGTAAATGTGCAGGAGAGGAGATAACTAGCAGATCTAGGGGAAAATTGAAAAGCAGACTTTTTGGTACAGTTCAGAAGTTTACAGACAGTCCTGGATACAGCAAATCTGTAGGCTAGATAGGCTACCTAGTGCTTACCACTCCCACTGATAAGCTAGAAGGCTTCCCTCTGACACAGAAAGGCTTGGGGGATCAGAAGCTTACAAACAGTCTTGGATACAGCAAATCTTAATCTGGACTAGGCTATTTACAGGAAAGGTGGGAAACAAGCTCAAATGTGGGCTTTTAAACAGAAAGTTGAAAGATATGGAAAAAACTGACCAGGTGGCCAATGAACTACAATTTTTAGGCCAGAAACCACTCCTCTTGTAGTAGATAGGCTACCTAGTACTTACCACTCCCACTGATAAGCTAGATGTCTTCCCTCCAACACAGAAATGTCTGGGGGGCTCAGAAGCTTACAAACAGTCCTGGATATAGCAAATCTGTATCTGGACTAGACTAGTTACAGGAAAGGTAGGAAACAAGCACAAATGCAAGCTTTTAAACCAGAAAGTTGAAAGGAATGGAAAAACTGCCCACCGGACAATAAACTACAATTTCTGGGCCAGAAACCACTCCTTTTGTGGAAGATAGGCTACCTACTCCCACTGATAAGATAGAAGGCTTCCCTCCAACACAGAAAGGTCTGGAAGGGCTCAGAAGCTTACAAACAGTCCTGGATACAGCAAATCTGTATCTGGACTAGACTAGTTACAAGGTGGGAAACAAGCTCAAATGTTTTTTTTTTTTTTTACAGAAAAGCAGCTAAAACAGCAGTAAAACAATTCAAATGCAGTGCAAGCTAGCACATAAGTATGTAGCAATATTAAAGCAAATACAGTTTAAATAAATGCAATTAAATTAAAAAATGACTAAAAACAAGTGCAGAAAGCAGTACATTAGGAAAAAGTGAAAATGGAAGCACTTAGAGTATCAGAAAAGAATGCCAGCAAATTTATTTTAGAAACTTTATATCCTTGTCTCTCAAGCTAGTTTTTCACTATCTTTTTCTGATTGTTTCTATGACTTCATCTTGACCAGGGTGCTAGCCCAGCCCAGTATTAGTCATTACCCCTCCCCCCACCTCATTTCCTCTTCCTAGCCTTCATAGGTGCCTCACAACAGCAGGAGCCATTTTGAAACCTTCTTTCCCCTTCATGCTACTGAGCATCTGCTGCTCTGTGTAAGGTAAAATTTTGATTCTTTGGCATTAACTGTTTTGTGATGTCTTTTCTGTTGCCTTAACTGCTTAAAATCTTACAATATTTGGTGATTATTCTGTTGCTTTATCTGCTTTAGGTCATATAGTATTTTGTGATTATATTGAGTTAATATTGCTTGCATATGCAGTTTCTGGTGTACTTTTTCTCGCGACTCTAGTTTTGTGAATATCTAAAGTCTATTTTCCCTTTCACAAGGAGCTCCAGCACCTTATGATGATGGGTAGCTTAGTGTTTGAATTGTACTCACCGTATTTCTTGTTTTTTTAATGAAAGAAAACTGTAAATGTGAATATTTACCAACTAAGTTTCTTGTTGCAAGGAGCAACAGCACCTTAAATTCACATTTAGATGTATCTGTAGTATTTTCACTGTAATTTATTGGTGTAGCACTAAAGTAAAAGGGAGAACTATTGCTTGAAAGTGTACCAATTGTTGTTGTCCTCAGTATCCTGGATTTCTGTCTTCCTGCTTTGTGAATTATTGCCTTGTGTATGTCTACACTGTGCTGCTGTTAGCTACTGTTGTTCTGCATTACTTTATGCATAGGTGTAAATACTGCTGTGTTCTTAGCTAGCTATGTGTGTAAGACACTCATACAATGGAAATTAATGCTAGGTATACTGTCTCTGCCTACCTGTATTAATTATTTTTTCTCTACCCATGGTACTTTTGTCTCTTGCTCTTTTCCTGAATTACTTGCTCATAACTAATCTCCCTCCTCTCTGTTTTTATAGCCCTAGTGGATTTTTCCCTGCGGTTTTCTCCTGGCCACAGTACAGGCAACACAGGTTTGAGGACCTTAACAGATACCCTGCAACTCTAACTATTTGTCCGGAAGCCACCATTTTAAGCTTAAAATAATACCACTGAAGTATGTGTCCCAGTAAATAACTACTACATAAGCTAATCTTTTAATTAATGCTAGACTTTATAAGCACATCGAGACTTTACAGTGGGTTTTTTTGCTAGTCACCACGAAAAGCATATGTCAGCAGCTACTATCCTTTCTCTTTGGTTGCCCACTATCCTCATACTGTTTCTGTGCATATTCTCCTGTTCTGCACTTTACCCTTCCCTGAAATCATTTCTAGCCTCACTCATAATTGCCTTTCCTGGTGCACCTGCCCTATTTTACTGTCTTCAGACTCTTACATATTAATGTTTTTTATGTTTTGCCCTGCTTTTAGCTGCTAATAATGCCCCTCTCTCCCCCTCCAAAGCCCCTGTCTACTGTAGCTTATTTTAACTATACAGAACTGGGTTTGCTTCAAGTAAATCTACTTGTGCAGCTTGAGGCCAGTGTCCTTTTGTAAGTTTACTTCTGCTCATATTTTATTTCTTTTTATTTCATTTCTGTGACTATACCTTTTAGAAACTTTATATCCTTGTCTCTCAAGCTAGGTTTTTCACTATCTTTTTCTGATTGTTTCTAATACTTCATCTTGACCAGGGTGCTAGCCTTGCTCCATTCGCCCTCGCTACGCTTGGGCTCACTTCTCTCTCCTACTCTACCCCACCCCCATTACAATTAGCTTTATACCTAACTATCCCTCCCCTTCCTGTCCCACTAGCTACTACAGTTCCACTAATCTGTCAATCTTGTCAACACCACTTCCTCTATACCACTGTCTCTCTACCTACACTATCTGACCATATTTTATTCCAACATGTATTATTTTCTAATATCTTCTACACTACTCCTTATTCTCTCTATCTCCACCTCTTACCACTCCAATCTCTCTGACCCACTCCTATGTTCACCAGCTTCTGACTCATACAACATATATCCAACTACTTCATATTTTACTGTCTCCCCTAATCTCTTTACTACCTCTACCTCAAGTCTATATAAACTATCCATAATACAGGTTTTTAAACCTTCCCACAAAGCTAAGTCAAAACTATACAAACTCCATCTAGCATCTACTACACACTCTCTCCTCACTAAAAACCTACTTTGTTCTGAAGATATCCATCCCAACCCTGGCCCCTCTTCTCTCCCCAAAACTACCTCTACACTGCCCCCATCTTACTCCTCTAACAGTCACCAACCTCAGTCCCAACAATCATCTCCATCCAAATACTTAACTATTTACTCATTGAATATTCAGAGTCTAGCAAGTAAAGTCACTGAGCTGCACTCATGGATAGCTCTCAATACCCCTCACATCCTCTCCCTATCTGAAACACGGCTCAAGCCACAAATCTCAAATAGTGAAATACTCCCATCAGGTTATATCTTCAGATCTGATAGACCTGTAAAAAAAGGTGGTGGCGTGGCCATCCTCTACTCAAATATTCTTAACCTCTCACCATACCCTTCTCCAATTCTTGACTTCCTCCCAGCCAAAATCATCATCCTTAACTGCCATCTGAATCCCCACAAAAAACTTGCAATTGCATCTATCTACCTTCCTCCTGTTAACAATCTGCACATTCTTGAAAACATCCTGTCCTGGTTCTCCCACAACATACCATATGAGACACATCCTTAGTGATGTCAACATTGATTGGTCCAAACTCACAACTGACTCCCCCCAACTCAGTATCCAGCTACATGGCTTCCACCAACTTAACATCTCACACTCGCTTCCAAAAAAATTCCACTTCCAGCTCCATCATAGACTGGATCCTTACCAATTCCCCCCACAAATACCACAATCCCACCACCTTACCTGACTTCCTCAGTGATCATCTCCCTACCACCATCTTAAGACACTACTCCCATATTTCTAAACCCCACCTTATCAAACACTGACAAAGCCTATCAACTTTCAATTCACCCCAATTTAACTCCATTCCCCATAACATAGATTGGTCCATCCTAAAACACCTCCCCCTAAACAATGCTGTAAGCACTTTCAATAGCATCTTCATGAATACTCTAAACTCCTTAGCTCCCTCTAGGAAGATCAGAGTAAAGTCAAACCATGCTCCCTGGCTCTCCAAAGAGACTAGGTCCCTTATGAAACAAAGAGATCATGCTTGGAAAACCTCCTGGACTAAAACTAAACAACCACCTTTTCTTCAAAAATCCAGACAACTGAGGAACCTTGCAACTAATGACAAAAAGTTATACTATAGCTCTGCTCAGCTTAACAATAAATCCAATCCTCGAAAATTTTGGTCAGCTCTCAACAACATCCACTATCCTGGAAAGCCCTCTAATCCCTCCCCATACCCTAACTCTTCCTCTCAGGAGACAGCTGCCTTCCTGAATAAACACTTTATCTCTTCCATCCAAAATCTGGTAACCTCTAAGCCAAACTCTACTTCGACACCCACCTCTCCAAGTCCCAGTAACACAACTTTGTTTTCTTTTGAGCCAGTTCCCATTACTTACATCAAATCTCTACTACTCAAGCTAAAACCTTGCTCTCCTTCCACTGACAATCAATCTCCTACATTCCTCAAACTTGCTGCTGACTCAATTGCCTATCCTGTATCTATATTAATTAATCGATATATTCTGGAATCAACTGTCCCCACCCTTTGGAAATCTTTCTTCACTATCCTTCTTAATAAAGGTGGAAACTCCACTGACCCCTCAAACTACTGACCCATTGCCATTCTGCCCCCCCTCTCCAAGATATTAGAAAAATATATTCACTCACAGCTTCTCAATCACCTCCTCACACATCACTTACTTATCCCTACCCAACATGGATTTTGTCCTCACCACAGCACCACCACTGCCCTCCTCTCCTTCACTCATATCATTGCAGAGGCCTTAGATGACAATAAACTCATTTTCTGTCTCTTCCTAGATCTCTCCAAAGCCTTTGATACTCTCTCTTATCCTCTACTACTATCCAAACTCGCAAATCTCCACCTATCCCCCCTCCACACTTGCCTGGTTTAATAGTTACCTATCTGGCAGGGAACAATCTGTCAAATGGCTCTCATCCTCCTCACCTTTCCTTCCCATCTCCACTGGTGTTCCCCAAGGCTCCATCTTGGAACCCCTTTTGTTTAACATCTTCACCAATGATCTTTACACCTCATGCAAAGAATCCTCCCTTATTCAGTATGCCAACAACTCCACAGTTATATCCATCTCAAATAACATTCCTGAACTACACTCCCTGACTCAACAAGCCCTACTATCCACTGAACAATGGCTCTCTCACAAACTATTGATCCTAAATCCCAAAAGACCAAATTCCTACTTTTCCTTCCCCGTTCTCTTTCTCATCACAAAACCTCCTTTTTTATTACATCTTCTAACAATACAAACATAGAACCTGACACCCACACAAAACTCCTAGGGGTCACTATCGATGACAAACTCAAGTTCAACCTTTACATACTCCAATGTATAAAAAAATCAAACCAGAAACTAGGTCTGCTATATCGGAACAAAAAATTTCTAACCCCTGAATCTAGACTTACCCTGGGCCAGGCACTCCTCCTCCCCCTCCCTCTTATACACCACCCCAGTTCTTACCAATATCCAGGCCTCCACTCTAAACAAACTGCAACAGACTTACCATAAAATAGCCAGATTCATTACTAACTCCCCATACAACTCACACCACTGCATTTCTTTACTCTCTTCAATGGCTTGAACTTCCCCAGTTTCTGCTATCTTATCAATTTCATATGCTACACTCTATTCTTTATAAACCCTCCTTTTGTCCATCTCTATCTTCCTTAGTCTCCATCTACATCCCATCCCGGACCCTCCATACTTCTAATCAACAATTACTTGATATCTACCACCCAAAAAGGTCAGTAGGCAAACTACTCTACAAACACCCCCTTGCCCATGCTTGGAACAAACTTCCCCTTGACTTACGTTCAATCTCCCACACCTCACACTTTAAAAATGAACTAAAAGCTTATTTTCTCAATTCCAGAACCTGCTCTTGCTATGACCCTACCTAGTCTTCCTTCCCTTTATGTACCCTCAAAAGGACCATACTTAGTATCTCATTACACCTCTCTCTCTTCAATGTGTCTACTATGCATTTGCTCAATTTTATACAAACAAAAAATGTTTATTGTTGACCTGTTGAACTATATCAATGTAAAAGTGTTACTTAGCTTCTTTTTAATGCAACTTTAACTTTATGCATGTAACCCAACATATATGTGAATTGTTTTGCTATAACTGCTATTGCTATTATATCAATATTGTTTAAAATTGTACTTGTTTTAAAATGTATTACTGGAGCTTTTCTCCTCGGGTCTCCACTGAAAATGGGCTACAAGCCGAGTTGGAAAACCCAGTTAACAAATGTCAATACATAAATAAATAATAAATTATATATATATATATATGTATATATATATATATATATATATATATATATATATATAATTCAGTCAAGCAAAAACTACGACAGTGCAGAACTCTGAAAAGTTAAACAGTTCCAAAAAATATACTTATCAGCTCTCTATATTTCCATATTGTTTGAGAAGCACACACAGTCAGAACACAAGGAGATTGTAGCAATGGTATGCAGGACTTTATGGAGATAAGGTTTTGTTAAGCATTTGTCCACAAGAGTGTAGACCACAAGAACCTTCTTGAACATAAAGTAACTCGCCTGAAGCATAAGTACTAAAACCAAAGCTTAAAATGCTTAGAATAACAGATACATTTAATTAGCCTACTAACAAGCAGTATTAAATGTAGCAAAATAAAAGCACTCAAACAATTAAGAGCACACAGCAAAACTAAAGTAA
>NC_056725.1:1081026101-1081043601 GCF_019279795.1 Protopterus annectens
ATTTATCAGAATATGTTGGCAGTTGTAGTTGCCTGCATCATCTGATCACACTACGTAATACAAGGGGGAGTAATTTTCTTTTAGAAGGGCAATGTCTGCTTTGGAGGTGTTAAAGAATGCATGTTTTTCATTGACGGGCACTTCTGGGTTTCTCTTTATTTTATATGCTTTTTGTAAAGAAGTTAGCATTTTACTTTGCTTTTTACATTGCTGACTCATACTGCTTGTTGAATGTGATCTCCATGGTGAACACCTTTCACATGTTTAGTCTACAGATATCTAAGTTTTTCTAATACTTTCTCTATGCATACACGTTTTCACTGGCATATTTCATTTTAATGTGTACTATTGGGTACCACTTTTTTGTAACGTGCTTGTATGAGGTCCGTATAAATGGTAGCCTAAACAGAGGCAAAGATATTTTTTTTGCATGAGACAACTCTGCTCCCACATTCTTCTGTAAACTTGCTTATGCCCTTCAGTTTTTGTGAGCTGTTACAATGAGCGCGTGCCTGCATGTAGAATTATTCACAGAAACGCTGCATCAATATGTAAATGGCTGCTTAGGGGATGCTGCACCTACTAGAATTAAGCAAAAACAAACCAACTACCTCCCAAAAAAAACACTATTGTAATCCTAATTTTAACTGGGTGTATAACAAAAGAAAAAAAAGTAATGGCCAGGGTAAGAAAGAACAACTCCATAATGACAAGAACTCTCTAACAGATCTAAACAGGAAACTAAGAGAACTATTTCAATCTAACAAGGCCATTTAAGGGGTCAAGATAGCTTCTCAGGCTAAATACATGAACAGGGCCTTTTACAGCTATGTCTGAAACCTCAAAAGGTAACATGCAACAGTGTGCTGAACTGGTAGCAAATGTTACCAACTTCACAGAGCAGAGTGACATACTGAATCTGCTAGCCAACAAATTCAGCTCAAACATTACCACCTACTACTGTTAGAAGCTTTAAATAAGGTTAGAACTAAGCGTTATAAAGGTGAATATCTAAGCAGAAGAAAAAAACACAGTCAATACACATAATGAGAGACTTCCATTTATTGAGTTAATAGATTTTGACAAAAGATACAGGGGAGATGCAGGCAATAATAGTGCCAACCACACTGGTAAGATGATTTACTTTGTGACTATTTACAATGTACTAAGTCAACAGATTGTGCAAATGTTACAATACTATTGGCCTATGTTGTTCAAAGATGGTAATTTTGGAACAATGTTTAGCAAACAAACTTTTGATTTCTTATAAACAGGGCTGTAGTATTTCTGATATAATAGTACACAGTAAATTTCAAATGTCTGAAGTACAAGTACATAGACAGATTATTTCAAGATATGGCACTTTTAGGTGTGGGAAATGTTCTATTTATTTTCATGTTATAAAGAACGTTCCTATTATTAATTCTGTATTTTTTTTTTCTAAATGGATGTTAAACTTGCAATGCAGAAGGAATTGTATATATTTTGAAATGTCCATGTAACAAGTTTTATGTAGGTGAAAGCAAATGAAAGTTTAAAGTGCATCTTCAAGAACATATAAGGGACATTAAAAAAAAGTTAACTGTGAAAGTCCCTTAGCTATGCATTTTAAAGGATTTCATGCAAGTAATTTTAAACTGTTGCAAGGTTGTGTTTTACAACAAGTGGGGTCTATTTTTAGACCCTGTAGCAGTAAAAGAAAAAGTGTTGTATAAAGAAGCACTTTTTCCTTTGAAATTTCATACCTTGGTTCCCAAGGCTTTAAACACAGAACTTAAATGGAAGTATTTGATTTAATTAATTGTTTAATTGACTGATTGAGTGAGTATATATGGGGTGAGGGAAGTTGCATTGTATTTGTACTCCTTGAAGGCTTAACAGCTGAGGTGTTAGAGTGTGTGAAAAGAGAATAAACTTTTTTTCTTGAAGACTGTGCTTTTCTTTTGTGGTTCCATTTATCTATTAACTACCCCTGTCACCCCTTGTGAAATCCCTACCTAACAAAACTTCCCAACTACTAGCAGGCATCAGGTCATAGCAGCACTCACTAAGGATAAAAACATAGCCTCACTGGAGCCCAAGCGTATCCCAGGTTGTCTCCTAAAAAACACAACCTAGCAGGACCACTTCAGTCACTATGCAACTACAGCCTCAAAACAGGCTGGGAACCAAGTGAATAGATGATGGCAACAGTTCTCCTCCACAAAGGTGGACCATCAACCGACTCTGGTAACTACAGACCCGTTAGTCTGACTTATCCAATATGCAAAGCCATGGAACAAACTATCACGGAAATGATGAACAAAGACAGATCAACCTACAGACACTAGACCCATTGCAATTTGTTTTTTTCAAAGTAAAGTTATGCCTACTCATCCTGGTAGAATTCTTTGAGAAGGTAGACAAGGCAGTGAATGAAGGGAAAATGGTATAAAGCAGCTGCCAAGTCTTGGCTAAGACATTCAATACAATACCCCTTTCAGTTATCATGGGCAAACTCACTGAACAAGACATAAATCCTTATACAACTCACTAGATTGCTAGCTGGCTCATAGATAGGACCCAAGAAGTCAGGAGTGGACAGACAATCTCCTGCAAGTGGCAGGTGACCAGGGGAGTGTCACAGGGCAACATGCTGGGCCTAATCCTGTTTGGCATCTAATTCTCAGATGTCAAGGCTAATGTCAAGGACCTCTGGCTCACCAAGTAAACAAAATGGGAGCTATCATAAATCTCCCCCATAACACTAACATCCTGCTAGAGGGTCTACCACAGACAAATGACTTGTGCCAAAACCATGGATTAAAACTCAATGCAAAGATGTACATTATAGTGTCTTTTGAGAAAAGGTCTATCCAGGCAAATTACTCCATTTACAACATACCCCTAAGAGCTGACCAGTAGTTAGAGATCTAGAAACATAAGCAGACAGTATTCGTACCTTTGACCAACACATAGCCAAGGTAGTAAAACAATCACTGTATGTAACCCAACTTATAGGTAAGGCTATGACATCCAGATCCAAGGAAATTATAGTACTACACAACTCATCCTTTGTCAGACCCATCATTGAATAGAATACCCCTATCGGCATGTACATGAGTAGGCAAATGCAATAGTTGGGATGTCCACAAAGGTTTACAAAGAAAATCCAGAATATTAACACACTGTCCTACACTGATTGCCTTAGATCCCTGTCTCTATACTCAGAATCAGGTTGTTGACAGGTGATCTGTGCTTGCCATATAAAGCATCCATAGATCTAGCACTGATCGAGCTTTTGCACAGACACAAAATAAGCAGCACCAGAAAAACTAGATCCAGTTATTTAAACTTTGTTTATAACATAAACAGAATATCCTGGTGAGACAGATTTGTTAATCAAAGGATCCCCATACTCCAAAATAAGCTCTGCATCCATGTGAAGAAGAGCTAATCCCTAACCCTATTCAAAGATACCCTTGACCATTGGGTGGGAAATTACAAATTCATCCTTAGGCTGGCTCACATGCCTTTTATAGACACAGGATGACAGTAAACATTCCCTAACTAACACTGGATGGGTAACCATATGTCCATTCACTGGCTGGCTGTCATGTCTCTTATAGAGTAAGGCCAACAGTTAATATAACTTTTTGCAACCCCCTAACTAACATACCCTTCCTAACGAACATGCACCTTCTGAAAAGCATACACCCCTTCAAACTAAGACGTGTTATCAGGGGATGCAGTTGGACTGGTTTGTGTGGCTAGGCTTATAAAGGCCCTGGTGGTCATTAGCATACTATAGACGTCTATGAACCTACATCATACCATCACAGGAGTTTGTAATATAGCCCATTATCATATTTACTGCTTTACTTATATACATCTAAAAAGTGTGATAGGTAACATGTCAGATATGTAATAGTATCATAGTTTTTCTCTGTCTCCCCCCTTCCCCTGATATCCATAATTTTATTTTAGCTTGTTTAACTGCATTTCTATTTTCAGCATTATCTGTCACACCTCTGCAGGTAGTGCAGACCTGAAAAGCCCTTGAGCACCATTCACAGGCATGTCTTACCATCATTTCTCCAGGATCCAGTCCTGTCTGCCCATCTGGAGTAGTGCTGAATAAACAGGTAGGTTTCTACTTCTGAGACCTCTTGTAGTTGTTCCCTGGAAAGGAAAGCCATTATTCAGGTTGGTGGCACTGATAGGGGCAAGGAGTTTGTTTCTTCCATGCAGTTGGTGGAGGCAGTGGGGCAGTTCTTTGACCAGTGCCTGGAGGCCCACAATGGACACTTGCATGTAGTCTTTGGGTGTCACACAGAGATACATCACTGCCTTCACCACTTTAGGCAGGTCCAGTGGTGAGTGGCCAAGCCAAGGCAGTGCTGATAAAGGAGGCTTCTGCCTACCCTACTGCCCATCTTTGTATTTAACATTTCCTGTTTACACATAATCCTCCCTGTTACCACTGTTCTTTTCTTGTTGTATGTTTATAATTTCTGCTGCCCCCAAAATGTGTCACTATCTCACTTGTCGTTCATTGTCTCTGTTTTATGTTTGTTTGTTTGTGTACTCCTGTTAGTAAACTTCATCTTCATTCCATCCTTTCCACTTGCCATTACATCCTTCCCCATACTTTTTTCTCCAAATGAAAGCAAATGATGTGCCTTTCCTTTTTGAAAAATATACATTCCTCTGCCTACTTCATTCCTGTTCTTACCCCCCCCCCCTGTTTCCTTGTGTATGTTCAGCTATGTCTTGTGCCCATTCCCTACTTTCATGTATATCCTTTTTTGCCTCTATAAAAAGTAAAAAGTTAGATAATGAAATTAATATAGGCCATTCAATGTGGATTGCAAGCCTGCAAGCTTTCTTGTCACATGACTGGGTAGCACATATTCATGTGTTTAGGCAGATCCATGCTGCTTGCTCAGCTGTTTTCTTTGCATCTGTCCTGTCCAAAATTGCAAACATATCTCTCTCTCTCTCTCTCTCTCTCTCTCTCTGCCTCTGCCTCCCTTTCTCTTTGTTTCTCTGTCTGTCTTTTGGACCTGCCATTTCTGCAGGAAAGTTTTCTAACTAGTGGCTTGAGCCATGAAATTCTAGATAATTCATTGAAAATCATCTTCATGCTGCATGGTGCTACAAGGTCTAGTCACTAGTGCCTCAGTGGATTACACTAGGCAAGTTTCTGAATGTCAGGGAGAGTCATTAATGGTAGTAGCTGTGTCCACAGGATGTCTTGCAAGAGTTAATTGTCTAGGATTAAATAACAGTACATCTGGCTTTATGCTCCCAAACTAGATATGCTGTGACTTTAGTCTAAATTCAAAAGATGCGTTTCCTGGTTTCACAGTTGCATGTCTAGGGAAGGGATGGTAAGATTCAACCAATCAGAATCCAAATAAAAAAATCATAAAATGTAGTATAGCGACTTCCAAATTACTGACTTTGCAATGCTATACATATTTCTGAAGTACACTTTTACAATAGCAAATACAATTGCATTCCACAGTACATTTCCTTAATCGTTGCACATTTTTAGAAAAGAGAAATGCAACGCAGATTACTTTCTTTTGTCTGTTATAGTAATTACATGTTTTGATTATTTGATACAGCTTCAAAGCAGATAGCTCATAGCTTATGCATTCTTTTGAAAGTCAGATAATTCTCTTACCTTTTATTAAAGTCTCTCCCACATATCCCTCTCCTTTCAACACTCAAGCAAGCAGTGTTGAAAATCCATCAAGAAGTGATGCATGATGCAAAATATATATTTTATATTACTCTCATCCATATTTGTCTTTGGAAAGACACTCTGAGAGGTTGTCTGCAAGTTAAAACACTTTTACTATTTTATCTGGTATCTTATTATGATAAATAAACCTAGCAATTTGTCTCTTTGTTGGCTCTCTTTGTCTACATGATACCCTACCATCTGGGGGCATGCTTGCCTTTTTTCCCTGTATTAACTCCCCTTTGACACTGCTCACAAGCTTTACTTTACCATTTATATCCTCCCTAGCCAGTAGAAGTTTGCATAAGCCTTCATTTTGTATGTTTTCTGCCCCTATGTCTTGAAAAAGAAATATTAGATGATATGACCAGATAGCTAGACCTATGTGACCAAAGGACTTTAGGATATAGCAGTTTTGCATCACTTATTTTATTTTATTTATTTTATTTTACATTTGTTGACCAGGCTAGTCCAACTGGATATATGTCCATTTTCAGTAGAGGCCCGGGGAGATAAGCTCCAAAATAAACATATTTTATTAAAAAATTAATTTGACAGTTACAAAGGATAACTTTTAGCATATTGATACAGCTTTTTTAAACATGACAAAGTACAAATTAAAAACATATGACAAAAGAGTTAATTTCCTATTCCAATCTAGAGTAGGAAATATCATCTGGTTAATGCTCTTCCTAAGTAATTTGTGGCTGATTACTTAGCTTGTATTTATCATTTCAGCAGAAGTAAATAACTTGGTCTAAGAAGAGAAAGTAGAAAGAATGAAAAAGTGTAACAAACAAGTAATGGTTAGTTGGGGTTGCAACTAGGACATAGCCAGTGTTTTCTGAGGTATATTTTAAGTTTCTGTCTGAAAACTGATAGGGAGGAAAGTGATGTAAAATCACTAGGAATTAGATTCCAGTTTTTCGCAACTGTATTTGAGAAGAGAGAGTCCCCTGCCATGTTGTTGGATTTGGTTGTACAAACAAGTAATTTATTAGAAGAGCATAAGGTGCTCAGATTTTTGTAGGGACAGATCAGGGAAGATAGTATTGGAGTCTTATGAGGCTGGTAAAGGGTCTTGTGGGCAATTGTAAGTTGGTTAAAAATTAGCTGATTCTGAAGGTCCAGTCAACCTAGCTAGATTCTGACAGTGATGGGTTCTGATGGATTGTCCAGTAGCAAATCTGGCAATGTTATTGTAGGATTTAGCTAGTTTCAGGAGATTATGTTTAGACAGGTTAGTATAGATTGGAGAGGCATAAAGAAGTGTAGAGATTAGGTGGGAGTGGGCGATAGTAGATCTGGCTAGTGGAGTAAGGAATGATTTAATCCTGTAGAGGGAGCCCATTTTTTTGTTGACAGTTTTTACTGTATTGTTTATAAGAGTATCAAAGAAGATGTGGTTGTCAATAGTTACTCCTAGGAGTTTGGTTGTTATATCAGGAGATATGAGTGTTCCATTTCTAGATGCAATTGAGAAATTAATTTGGGTGGATTTACGGGTAGGAGTAAATAGTAAGAGCTTTGTTTTTTTAGGATTCAATAGGAGGCAGCATTCTAGAAACCTTGTTTCAACTATACTAAATACTAATTGAGTTTTTGATTGCAGTTCATATGAGGAACTGGCTGAGCAAATTATTGTTGAGTCATCTGCATATTGTATACAAGTGGCATGTGGAATAGCTAGGCATAGATCATTGATGAAGACAGAGAAAAGGAGAGGGCCTAGAATGGAGCCCTGAGGGACACCTAAAGTAAAAGGCAGGTGGAAGGATAGGTGATTTTCCCAGAGAACTGCTTGCTGCCTATTACTGAGGTAGGAATTGAACCATTTTATGGCCTGAGAATCAAGAGAAAGAGATTCACTTCTTCATCCAAACCCTCTTTAGGAGATTCTTTTCTGTACAATATTACTTTTTTCAAATCTATAGACTGCCACTGTACTTAAAATATATGAGCCTTCTTCACTATCTTCATCAAATTCTGTAAACTGGGGTCCAAGTACTTTATCCATCTTAACTCCCTTTTTGTGCTTTTTCCATTTACCCTTTTAATTGGAGTCCAATATGTTCTAAAAACGATTTATTTTCCTGGAGTAACTCCTGTCAGGCTAACTCCTGTCTCACCAGTCGTGACTCTGGATTAGGCATTTTTCTACCATTTTCTCTTTTTCCAAAGTGGCCACTTTATCGGCTTCCATTGGAGGTGTGGACAGTGGCTGGGTGTCTCTCCTGCTCCCTTTCCACATGATTGCCTCCAAGCCTCACTGCCTGTAACAACATGCAGATACAGTACTATTTCATAAAAAGGCATTAACTAGTAGAACATTTCCTGGGTTATCAGTGAGGGCTGCTACCTGCTTGCTACCCTGTCCTGCTTATCAGTCTAAGTGAACCATGCTCACTGCCACCTGAAAAAGCATCCCTTCCGTGGCTCAAACTGGCTTGAACTTCCTGAGTATGTGCATTCTCCCACTACTGCAGCCTTAACAATAGTTATATCTGTTGCAGTATCTCTCTTAGGCAGCACTTCCTCTAACCTGTACCAGGATAGAGCTTAATCTGTTATGAAAATGAGGAGCATCTGCAGTTCAAGACACCCTGTTGCTATTGTGTTGCTACTTGTGTTATTGCCCTAATGTTGCTTTTGTTTCCCTAATCTGAGACAATGTACATTTGCACCTAACATGTCCCATCTGACTGAACAGGAAATATTTTATTCTAAGACTTTAGCCTGTACTTGTGCAAGTTTGTACTGTTGCTAGTGAAACAAGCTGTGAAGAATCTGACTCCCACTTGGATTTAATTATACCTATGTGTGGTGCTGAGTAACCGCTTCTTATGCATTTGGGCTATGATAGCTAGAAATAGGTCACATTTTTTCAGTGGTATATCAGATTCTCATATACTCAAGTAAAGTACTGAGTGTTTCAAAAAGCCCGTATCACTTCAAATGTAATAAATTGACATCCATTCACCCACATACAAAAATTAACATTTAGTTCTGCAGGATGTTCATTTCCACTGACATTTATCTTTCTTCTGTAATCTCTGAAGTTTTTCTATGAGCTTCAGGGGCTAGTTTAAAACTTTCAGATAAACAGTGTTTATCATATTTCAAACAGCCTGAAATGTAAACTTTTAATATAAAGTGCATTTCCTTACCTATCAGCTGAACAGCTAAAACCTGAACATTTGCCTCTGGTTAATTAGGTGCCATTTAAAATGTTAGAGTAAAGCTATCAAGTCATCGCTCATTTTATATCGAGGAATCAGTGTGGCACTACTTTACCTTGGCATCTAGGGTTTGCCTTCTGCCCAGACCTCATGCTGTTTTCACTGTTAGTAAAGCTCTGTTTGCTACTTTCACTGTGTAATGAGTATGTGCTGGTACTCTTCACTGCTGCAAAGTAATTTGTTCAGTTTGTTCTGTTTTTCCCACCAAGCAGTATTAAAATAACTGATTCGTTTGCTGTTTAAAACATTCTTTAGGGTCTCCTTGCTATTTTTCTGCGCTTTAAAATGTGGGTTTTATTTTTTAGTGTCTCACTGCTATTTTTCTGCTGCGTTAAACATTTTCTGGTGTTTTTCACTGAAATTAGGGTAGCTAATAGCTATAGCATAGTCCAGATATAGGTTTGCTGCATCTGGGTCTGTTTGTAGTCGCTATTTGTTCTGAGTACATTTTCCAGGCCATCATTCATTGGAAAGGGCCCTTCTGCACTTTAGTGAGAGAAGTGTGTTGACTGGAGCGTGTTTGGTGAAGGGTAGCTGGTCTAGGAATTGAAGTAAGCATCTTCATTGGTCCTTTTGAAGCCTTTTACATTTTTTTTCAAGTTTTTAGCTTTTGGTATTTAAGCCCTGTGTTTCAGCAGATTTCTGCTGGTTTACAAGTCATGCAGCACGGTGCACTGCTGCAGAATTGTGTGCCATAGCAGGACAGATAAATTCAACAATTTTTACCTTAGATACAGCTGTAGCACATTAGTGCAGTCCTCATCCTTAGTACTTTTTCAGTCTAGGAAATATTGCTAGTATCCTTGTACTTTTTGATTGTTTTGATTGTTAGTTGCAATATGTTTGCCACAGAGAGCACAGTTCTGTTTTCTCTTAAATTATTTTGCTACATATTATTTGGATGACAATCCATCAGCTAATGTTTGTTATTTTTTGTTAATGGTTTGAATATTCATCAAATATTAAATAAAGATTAACTTGGTTGTATCCATATAGTTGTATGTTTTGATTTAGTGCTATGACTACAATATTTATTTACTTGTTTGCTTATTTATTGGTTTCTTTATTAATTTTGAATTAAATATTTGGTGACAATGTGATTTATTTCTTCTTATTTGTATGCTTTCCTGTAAAATCATTCTCCTGTTTATACTTTAGATGGTGTGAATTCCACTGCCTCCCTGGCTGCTTTTTAATCTGGGTATTTTTTTTTTATCTTGTATAACATTTATTAGCAGCATTCAATTATATATAAAAGTGAAGAATAAAGAAGTTAAAATAAGCAGCTATCCAAAACACTTTGTAATGCAAGTGGAGAATATGACTTACATGTCTGATGCTGACTAACTCATTCAGTACATTAACAGTAGTATTCACAATACCTAAGGTTATGTAAAAATGACTTATGGTTATAACCTATAAACATATATATGCCTACATTAACAATATGACTCTGGCTATATTCCCTAACATGCTGTTGTTTACATTGTTAAGTACATTGTGTCCCATAACCAAATAACCTCTTAATAAATATAAACAATAGCCATGTATCCAGTAGACCAGCAGTAGCCAGGAGCACAGGTCTGAAAAGGACAGTATTTTTTTCACTACTATAGATTTTACCAGTGTGTGCAGTACAGCTTGAGAAAAATGACAATGTTGCCTACTAAGCTGAACCGCCAAGAAACAATGATAACAAAGGGAACTTAAAAAAAAACTCTTCTTTGCACTTGGTCTTTTATAAATCATTTGCCATTCAAGTTACATTAATGTCTACTGTTATGGTGCTAACAACCTCTCTCTGGTCTTGGCTAAATCTATTAATTTATGATCAGCAGATCTTACATTGAAAATGAAAAAAATGGTCCGTTCTTCCAACTCCACTTCTTGTTCATTGAGACAAATCTGTTGTATACAGGGATCTATTAATGAAAATAAACCTTCTTAAGGCTTGAATCTTGGCAACATTAGGATCAGCAGAGTCTATTCTTTACCTTGAAGGGAACTAGCAGAGAGTCTCTGGTTCTGAGCAATCTTTTATCTTACTATCTCCCAGAGAATTAACACTGTCCATTCTGTATCATCATTTTGCTTTGCTGTCTGTAACTCTGAAAAGGTAATATCAGTGAAATATCTCACTCCCTCTGGCAGCTCAGATGAAGTTTACTGATACAGATGAGTTATTACTCAGATGCCAAGAAAGAGTAGTTGATAGGTAATTTGTGTTTCTATGATTCCAACAATGACTAAAGCAGAAGGCTTTCATTGTATCTGTATGTGTTTGCATGTGATTTGACTGTAATCACCCTGTTGGCAGTTTGCTAACAGAAGTGGAAAATGCCTTTTAAGGGAAATCTCAATACTTTTCTGTTTAAAGGCTCTTGAAAGTCCAGTGGCAATGACATAGTCACAAAATGCTGGAGGTCTTGCATTTGAATCCCGATTGAGAGGTGATATCATCCTTTCGTAGTTCCATGATTCTAACGATGCTAAAAGCAGAAGGCTTTCTTTACATATATGTGTATGCATGTATGTAATTTAACCACAAACTCCATGATAGCGGTTTCTTCACTGAAAAGAAATGGGGGGGGGGCATTAAAATTGAATATCTTTCTATCCAGATACTCTTGTTAGTCCAGCAGCTGTGACACCAGCAGAGGTTTTAGGTTCCACTCCCAGATGACAATGAATACTTTCTTTGATTCTGACAATGTCTAAAGGAAAATCATTTTCTGCATTTGAGTGTGTATATATAATGTGTTGGTTGTAGTCTTTTATATCAGGTATGTATAGTTTTCTACTGGTAGTGTAAAGAAAATTCTTTAACTAATGTAAAATCAAACATTGACGAAATTAATATTATGACAAAAATGGACATACAAAGACACTTTATGGGACTAGCCCATAGAACAGTCTGCCTAAAAATGTAGAGTTTTAGCATTCGGTCACAGAGTACGGCAGAACAAAGTGACATTTTAATTAAAACTGAGATTAAAGGGAATCCCATTTGTTGGGTTATTAATGAACAAATGTATGAATATAAGTCTCTTGGTTTTGCAGGTATACTTTTGCCATTATAGAAGTTGTTAAAATATAAATGTAGCAGTTTACTCTTTGGATTGGGTTTGAGTACATAATACTGATTCAGTTGTTAGCGTGAAATGGAAAGGTTGTATACTATGTTATAATGAAAAGTATGTGTCTGTTGAGTTAGTGAGTCAGTTGTTACTGCATATGTAAGACTTTAATAATAACTACTGAAAAAATGCTTGTGAGCTAAGGTCACTCTTAATTCTCTCTCCCACAGCTGCCATATTAATAAAAAAATCATGTCAATTCACATCCCTAATATAAAAGCCATTATGAAAAAGATTTCATAATAAAAGTATCTGTGATTGTCCTTGGTCCATCTAAAACAAATCTATTCTTAACGTTTTCAATAATTTAAATTGAACACCATAGCTTATTGAATGAATGTGAATCATTATAATTTTCAGATGTCCAAATATTTGATCTATTTTGAATTACTTCATTAAGTTACTCAGGATATCAGATCAGTGCAAGACCAGTATTATTAGTTGGGTACACTACAGGTATAAAGCATTCTGTTGCATTTTGAGGTCTGTATCTCAATGTCAGAATTCAAGGAAGAGGACCACCAGGTGGGTAGGCAGGACAGGAATGCATTATATCTTTTGCTCAAAAGCTATTTAGCATAAAAGGGGCTAAGCCTG
Source organism: Protopterus annectens (assembly GCF_019279795.1). Taxonomy (NCBI): domain Eukaryota; kingdom Metazoa; phylum Chordata; order Ceratodontiformes; family Protopteridae; genus Protopterus; species Protopterus annectens. The sequence goes on from NC_056725.1 coordinate 1,081,038,806, forward strand.
TTTTAGAGCATCAGTTATGTTTTTCAAGGAACTGAACAAAAGAGCATATGCACACACACACACACACACACACACACACACACATATATATATATATATATATATATATATATATATATATATATATATATATATATGTATATCTATATACATCTATATCTATTTATATCTATCTATATAATTTAGTATAGGGTTAAGGTGTGATGATAGTATTGTTAAGTGAGGTAATAAAGAAAGAGAATTTAATATGCACCATTGTTTTAGGGAGGAAAAGTAAAAGCGTAGTTCTTTTTTTTTGATTTAATATTAGTTGGTTTTCAATGAGCCAGGTTTCAACAGAGGTGAAAGTGTCTTGGCTATGGACAAGGAGTTGTGGAATGTTGTGGGCAGTGATAATAAGGGTTGAATCATCTGCATATTTTAAGAGTGTAGAGAGCTTGGTAGCAGAGTGCAGTCTGTTTGTAAAGCTATTGGACAAGAGGGGACCCAAGATAGAGCCTTGGGGAATGCCTGTATTGATGGGTAGACATGGGGAGGTGATAGAGTGCCAGCATATAGATTGTAGTTGTACTTGTTGATGTACAGATTTAACTCACAAGACCTGAATCAACTTGAATATTCTCTTTCAAAATGTGGAAATTTTTGGATGTTTCCTTTTCTTTTTGCTTTATTTTATTTACGTATTTATTTTTGGCTCAAACGATTAATAAAAACGAATAACTGAGCAGTGGAATATATATATATATATATATATATATATATATATATATATATATATATATGTGTGTGTGTGTGTGTGTGTGTGTGTGTGTGTGTGTGTGTGTGTGTGTGTGTGTGTGTGCAAAGTATGAGGAGACAATAAAGAGAGAGAAGTTAGACATTATGAGATTGAAAACAGCAGGAATGGAAATGCATCACAGGACACACGTGGTGACTTTTTTGTTTTGCTTCTGCTACTTTATGCCACTATCTATAGACTTAAATGCTCATTTTTTTTTATACGTAGTGCATCGAGGGTAGTAATTATGCTCTGATATTTGGAAATAGAGAAACCAGTTAAGTGCCAGTGTGGCACACAACCCAACCTTATCAATAGTTAACCATTCCCTGTTAAAGTTATTAAGATTGGGACTAGTGCTCAGTAGTAAAGTCTGCCATTACTGCCCAGGAAATAATGGCAGAAATAAAATAGGTCATTCTTTCTGCCTGCTGTCCTAATCAATAACTTTCCCCTAACTTCCTCTAAAAAACTTAGAAAGTTGCTAGAATAACAGGATGTGCTGGAATTAATTTTCTGAAGGATACAGATTCTGAAACTGAAATTAATTTCATTATTTGGTGACTTTAGTCCTCAGTCCTTTGTCTGAAAGCCACAGACTATATCAGGAACAGACTAAAAATATGAAACAATTATCTGTATATTCTCTGAAAACCTGGTCAGTTTAGAGGAGTGAAAGGTTAAGTGCAAATGTAACAGACAGTATTACAGTCCCTTTCTGACAGTATCCACTAAGTGTTTTACTGTCTTTGAAAGCCAGCAAAACACTTAGCAAATTTTTTCCTGTAACTAGTAGTACATGAAGCAGATAAAGCTCCATGCACTGCAAAGAATTATGATTATGTCACCGATCATAACCAAATATTATGTGTTCACGACATGGATGCCACGTTTCACCTTGGCATCCATGTCTCAAACACATAATAAGCAGGTGATGATCGGCAACCTGATCATAATCCTCTATATTAACCATATTGGCTTTTTCCCTCTAGCATGTCTATTTTTACACTCATGCATGCTTTGATTCATGTGTGACATCCACAATGTATCGCTAGATATAATACAGAATATGAACACTTTTTTACTGTAAATGTAATGTTTTGATTTGCATACTTGTAAGATATGTCAGATAAATCATACTGTAACGTAATGTTTTGATTTGCATACTTGTAAGATATGCCAGATAAATCATGCTAGAACTACATCATTGAAAACTAACCTCTTAAATCAAAATCTAATGCATTAATGCATCTGGCATATCAGTGCCATTACTGTGTATGTGGCAAACTGATTTGTATACTCGTGCATTATGTCATGTCTAGTGTGCCTTTATTTGTACAGATCACGTAACATCTTCTATTAAGCAATCAGAAGTTTTCAATATAACTGCATCCTTTAAAGAAAAAAAATGTAATATGTAGTTTCTTTTCCTGTGTAGACTATTTGAATTCTGTATTCTTTCAAGTATGAAGACTTTAGGATTTGTCTATTTTCATTAGACAGCTCTCAAGTGATTGTTTGTTAGTAATTCTGAACCCTTAAAGTGTAGAATCCTTGTTTGCTTAATGCAAAACTGTTCTGTATTCACTGAATTGTTGCTTTGTAAGCTCTCAGTATAATGAATGTATGATATTCAATGTTAGACATAGTTACATTAAATCCTGCATCCAAATTTACAAAAATGTTGACAGGAGATATTCTAAAATTTCTATGGTATATCTTGATCCTTAAATTATTCTTTGGAAAACTGAGACCACCAAAGTAGAAAAATAATAACAAAACATTAGATGTGGGTTAGAGACTAATGCCACTCATTGCAAGATTAACAAGTCTTATTTCATCTAGCTGACCCTGTATCCGAATCTAATATATTGAATTCAAGAAGCCCTGTGCACATATGATCTTCAGCAGTTTGAGTAATGTGAGCCATTTTCAGCCTAAATGCACATTGATCTGTACCCAGCTCATTGTTTAAGGAAGTCTTTGCTGCACCACTAGGCAGTGGACTTGGTTATAGAGCTGATAGGTTTCCTATCACATTCTTATTGCTTGATAAGTAAAATTTTCTGTAAAGTAAAACCAGTTCAGTTTTGAATGCTTAATGACCCTTGGCTATAATCTGTTCTACTATTGATGTAGTTTGCAATAAAGAAACAAATCAGCGTGTAATTAAGCACCTTTATCTGTCTCATTTCCTGTGACTGCAGAAAACTGAATAAAATCAATGTAAGACTCTTTTTTTTAATAAAAAGGCGATCATAACATTAAGCTACTTCCTGGCTTTCTGCAATTTGAAAACTTTAACATGGAATAACGCTGAAGCATCAGACATTTGTGTGAAGATTGACTCTGTTTTGTTTACTGTTTTTCTGTTTTTGTAAAATATTTAAAATGCAGAAAACACTTTTTTATTAAGTGGTTTCTGGAAATTTACATTTCCATCCAACAGAGTAATGTTTCAGATTTTGAATCTTTAGCTAAATGACTGCATAAGTCACTTATACCAGTCCATGTTTATCAATGACTAGGGAACGTTAATAGTTCAGACTGTGAGTCATAAAGGAAAAACATATAAACTCTTTGTTTTGGCAAGGAACATGATAATCACATTCAAGACTTAAGAAAACAAGCAAGCTGCAGTTTCTTGAGAAAGTAACCAACTTTGCAAGTCTTATAAGCAGTGCCTGGGATAATAACATCACCAAGGAACTGCAATAAGGATTTCTTTATCTTTCATGTATAAACTAACTATAAACTAAGATGCAATTCTATAGGAAGATGAAAAAAATAGCTTTAATCTGAAGGCCCTTTTATCTGTCTGTGAGATTCCAAAAAGTGTAAAAAGTAAAGCCAGTCCAAGGAGGAAGCAGAAGAAACAGTGGCCAAATGAAAAACAGCTGTGTTTGATTCAGGAAAATCTGGAATCCAAATGCATGCCATCATGTACAATGCACACGTAAGTGGGCAGCCAAAACAGCCATACATGCATAAATGCAGAAGCACAATTCAGAATTTATTATGTGACCAAAATATTTTATAGCCAGCAGTAAGTGCAAAGCAGTGCAGTTCAGAATGACCACTCACATGCACAAAGAGATTACATTCCAATGACATTCATAGATATTCTTCAGCTATTAGCAGGGCATCAGCAAGCAGTACCATTAACAGGAAACTCCTTCACAGATACCTGCATACCATATTAACTAACTGGGTAAACAAACTGTTACCAAGTACATGCCACAACTATCAAGCATTGTGTCAAATGCAGAAAGTAGGGATAAATGATTACTGTGGTAGCCCATTCTGCTGCAAACCCTACTGATCTCAATAATTGTCATCTGTGCCATGGGAATATTCCAAAACTAGCATACATCCATAATCCCTTTTTTTTCCAATTTTTGCACATGGGGTTGGGGTATCACATCAACAGTGACAATCATCAAAAGCTGATGTTCATACTACTGGATTGCTAGCACTACATCATTTTCTTCTTCCATACCACACACACATCTGACCAGTTTAGAGTGTCCAATCTACCTGTTGCATGTCTCAAGTATGTGGGAGGAAACCAGAGTACCTGGAGAAAATACACAATAGCACAAGAGGGCACAGGCCACACAGAAAAGGCACCCCAAGTGAGAATCAAACTCAATAAACTCTTTCTGTGAGGCAAAAACATTACCTGTTGTACTACTTTGCCACCCAGTTCTAAAAGTAACGGGTGATAGAAAAAGGATTTCACCAGCCTTAGCAAGTATGCAGTGTTTTTTAAGTGGGACATACAGAGTACCACACACACACACACACACACACACACACACACACACACACACACACACACACACACACACACACACACACACACACACACACACACATATATGACTCACAACCTGCCAGAGAAAATAACAGCCAAGGAGCATTACCTTTTTTATCAAATCATATAAGCTTTTGTTCAAATTATCAGTTAGAAAAATGTATGAGGCCTCACTGTAGCTGTTTCTGAAAACTGACTGAA
>NC_056725.1:1081046101-1081076101 GCF_019279795.1 Protopterus annectens
AGTTTATAACATGGGTATTTGAAATTTGTCCCAATTATTAAGACTGTATTCCCCCATTATTGGCTTTGTCCAGGTTTTTGTGCTAAGGTTGAGAGCTATGGTGAGAACTGAATTCACTGAATATGTTTGGGGCTGTATTCCCCTATTACTGACTTTGTCTACCTGTTTTTTGCTAAGAGGTTGACAGCTATGGTGAGAACTGAATTCACTAAATGGTAGCCATTTAAGTTTCAGTCTTCCTCTATTTTACGAAGCAGATGATTTGGCATCATGGTATGTTGTTCTGACTGTTCCTGGGTTCAATACTTGGCAGTAAAATGTATGGTGGTAATTCAGCATTTTATTTTAGCAACTTTCCAACATTATACAAGCAATGCTTAAAATGTGTCCCTGGTTTTTGGGCTTTTGCTCCCCCTCCCCCATAAATTCTGTTTTTTTCCAAATTTCTTGTGCTGCAAAGTTCAGAGATACAGCTGAGTGTCAAGCAGATTTTACAAAAAGCTGAAAGCTGCAGGGGAACAAAAGTTTAATGCTGCTTATATAGAATGGGTGTGTATTGTTAATAGCACAGAAGGCAGTGTTTTTGCTTTTGATGCAGAAGGCTGTGGGTTCTACTCCCACAGTAGGTAAATGCATTGCTGATACTGTACTGTACTGTGTTGTAAAGGGGGTGGATGCTTCAGTCCTTTTTGGCGAAGATACCTAGTAACTATGAACCTGTTAGTTTGCGATTCATTCCCTATTGCAATATTACTAGCTTATCATTTTTTAATGCAGCATAGGCAATTTATTCCTCAAGGGCAACAGGCACTTTATTTGTAGATGAAACAATGAAATGTAAAGTTGTTTGCTAGCTGCAACCTCTTCATTAGTTACAGATTTCTTTAATGTGGAATTATTCAGATGACTTTTACTTCTTCAGAGATTATGCATATTTACTGATACTGGTGGACTGTAGAAGTTTGAGTAGACTTTTATGATGGAAATGTTCTGAATTGGGCAGTTTTGCCATTATTGGTGCATGCATTTTGTTTCATTGTTTACTGGAAAAATGTTCTGAATTGGGCAGTTTTGTCATTATTGGTGCATGCATTTTGTTTCATTGTTTACTGGAAAAATGTTCAAAAGAATAAATGTAAAACACCCTCTAACAGCTGTACTGTATTGTACAAGGAATATAATTTATTACAATCAGGAAAGTGTATCAAAGAGCATGTGTATGTTTTGTGTGCAAGGGCCTATGGTTTGAAAACAGCCAAAAGGTAATCTTTATCTGTCTCTGGCAAAATGTATTTTCTTTGAATGTGGGTTTCAATGCTGTTTCAATGAATGTGAGTTTCAAGGGCAGAGAAGTTTTAATGCTAAGTCTGTTTTCATTGTGAGACTGCATTGCTTTGTTTAGCATATGTTTTAGTGTTTGTGCTGTAAAATGCAAAATAAAACTTTCAAAAGAAGTCCAAATCATCGTAGAAGTGAAGCAGTATGCACATTAGTGTTTATGTTAAATAGGGTGAAATACCCAAGTAATGGTTCACTGGAATGGCTGCAGGGGGGAGGCTCCATTCCACTATGATTTTGTGAGGGGAAGGGCGGCAAACTCAAAGAAAGCCCTGGCTGAACTATACCTCTCAACTGTCAAGATTTTCACAGAATGAATAGATTTTGGCTTCTTATTTTTGGTTTGTTCCTCATAAAATTTGTGGTTTTCTGGCAAATCATTTAGGAATTAAGTCACTAAATAATGACAGACACTGAGTTTCAGACTTCATAACCTTCAGCAAAATGCATGCTAAAGCAAGACCTGTTATATTCTATCAACTTTCTCAGTTTATGCAAGATCAATTTTTAATAATGTTTATATGTTCCACAATATATTTGGCCTTGTCCAGATTTCCAGCATTAACAGTTTGAGAGGTACGTGCAAATAAATTAGTTTATAGAATTAGGCATATCCAAACCTCTCAACTGTCCCTAATTTTCATTCAAAATGTTGCTCTTCCCCTAATAATCCCTCCACAAAATGGCAATTTTGGAAGAAAATGTGGAAGGTTTAAAATTAATAAATAGCTGTAATAATCAGAGTTATAGGTTACTTTTATTTCAGAAATGCATGTAGATTCTTTTATTTTGTCAGCTGCTCAAGTTAGCAGTACTATTATTAAAAAAGTGCCCCTTCTTTGACAGGTTCCCAGCTGTATTGTGTGGCTATTTTATATTTTTGCATCACATTTTTGGTCCATTTTTCATAAAATTGTGTTTTTTTTTGGCAAATTAGTGGCAAGTCATTAAACACTGGAGTTAGAAAACAATGACAGACATTTGAGTTTCAGATTTCATACCCTTCAGAAAATTCATACTAATGCAAGACCTACTTATCTATTATCTTTCTATTTCTATTTTCTTTCTAAGTTTATAAGAGCAATATTTAAAAATTGTCCCACTGGCTTTGTCCAGATGTCTTACTCTGCGGTTGCGAGGTATGACAAATGTGTCAGGGGCATCACAGTCAGCCAGAGATATTTCTAATTGTGACAAACTTGTTGCACCCCAGTCCCCCATGTAGTGACTCTGGATGTGTCCAAGCAAGGCAAGGAGCAGTTATGCAGTGTAAATGTGCAGAGTATCCCCCCATCCAAGGTAGACATAAATACTACAGTGGCTTTTCATCTGTCCTTGATTTTGCAGAATGTTCTGGTTTCTGTCATATTTTTATACTGTTGATTTATGCTTATTATTATTCAGAAAGTGCCTGTTACTCTGTGTTTAAGTAGCAATGATTTAATGACCATCAGGTAAGCTTGTCTGAGATTGTAAGATGCAAATAAGCATACTGTTAAAGAATTGCCAACATTGAAAGCCTTTCTGTTGTTGCCATACAGAGAATACTTACATAACTAGATAAACTATAAGCTTTGGGTATTGAAATGCATATAACAGTATTAATAATAACGAACAGGATTACATTATTTTAAGAAGTAAGCTAAACAGAATGCCAATCTATCATGTGTGGTCCATAACCTGTGCAGTAATCCTTTGGCACCCAGGGCAGAGTATTTAATTGTGGTTTTGAGCATAGCCCCTCCCCTTTCTAGTTGGACGCACCCCTTCCCATTGACCCCACCCATTCAGCTATCTCCTGCAACCCCCTTTGATTTGAAGCCACCAGCCGGCAGCTACCACTGCATTTTCATACTGCAACTGCCACTTCCACTACTAGATTGAATAAACTTGGTTATATTAGATCATTTCTCTTCTACTCAGTTGAGTTTATTACATATAGCTAATGTATTATCATCTTCCTTTCACCTTTGCAGGTTATGGCTAGTTTTTATACAAGATCCCTTTTTTTTTTTTAATAGTCAATGTATTATAAATCTGCTGGTACTAATGCCTCAGTGTTTACAGGAGCTACATCTTGTCTGGATCCCCTTCAATAACTTACACCACACCAAAATTGCATATCATAACCTTTATTAAAACCCTTTTAATCGCAACTTTATTGAACAACATTCGTAGATTTATTAATCACAGCACAAACATCCATACAACAATTTAACAACGGAGCATCTTCCACTAACCCTGCCCCAAAATAAGCAGTGTTATGTCAAACTGCTCGCTTACTCTCACTTATCAAAAGCAGCATATAATTGTTCACTTCCATCCCCAACCAACCATCTTACAATCAAAAATCAAAAAACAGTGGGGGGACAGAAGAAGGACAAGCCTTCCCCGCTTCTCCACCCAACCAAATAATCCTGACATAAATAACTAAAATCCTAGCTGTCATAAAAGTGGGAGGGCAGCAAGTTCACTATAAATCTGAATTCCCAGCTCAACTACACTCATATAAAACCATCTTAACATGTCCTTACACTTACCTCACCTTACACTTACCTCACTGCACTCATCCATTCAAACATAACCCTTCTTTGCCCAGTACTCTACACAAACTTTTTCCCCTTCTCCTTCAGTCCTAACATCTTCTCCCCCAACCATTTAGATACCCTTTACCTACCATTCCCCAAACCATCTAGCTACATAAAGTGTCTCTGGACAAACTGATTTGTTCCCAAACCTCTTTTGTCTTGATCCCCTTCAATAATTCATACCACACCAAAATGGCATATGACAACTTTTATTAAAACCTTTCTTAGTCACAACTTTATTGAACAACAATCTTGGATGTATTTCTCACAATGTGAACATCCATGTAATTTAACAGGGTAGCATCTCCTGCTCAACTTGCCCCAAATTAAGCAGTGTTACCTCAAACTGCTTGCTTACTCTCACTTATCAGAATCAGCATACCACCACTGACTTCCATCCCCAACCAAACCCTTTGCAATCTAACATCCAACACCAGAGGTGGAAAAGAAGAGGCACAAGCCTGCCCCTCTTCTCCATCCACCAGCCTGACACAGGCTGTTCTCCCTCTCTTATCACAACCCTTTCACCAAATCTTCTAAAAACAAAGCCAAGTGCACATTAAATAAATCCAAACCTAACTCACTCAGATGCACACCATCCTCGATAAAACCAAACTGGGACCCTTTCATCAAAGTCTCTATTCTCCAAATGCCTTGACAACCTAAAATGAACAACCCGATGAGCCTGCTGGCATCCCTACAAAATGCATGTAGTACTATTTCAAACCATACAATACTATTATCAAGAAATATCCTCTTTAAAGTAGCTAAATCCTCTAATATCCTAAATATCACTTGCCTTTTTGGAATTACTCTCAAAACATTACCTGCCAAATAAAGAACTAAAACTCATTAAATTATGTTACTGTATGTCCGCAAACTCCTCCACAAGCCAATGCCATCTAATACCACTGATACCATGCCATAGGACTCTCCACCTGAAATTATGTAAACTCAGTTCACTGGCATCTGGCCTAACTGCAACCCACTTTGCCACCCAATGCATTTAGAAATGACCCAGAATGAGAAGAACCTCTTTTCGTAATAAAAAAAAATTATATTAGTAGCAACCAAACTAAAGGCAAAAAGGCATTTGAAGACCAACAACCTACCTTCCTGATATATCCTCTACTGACACACCTTCCCTCGTTATATCATTATCCCTTCCAATGTGAAATGAGTGAGAAGAAAACCTCTCTCCTGGTAAACCAATACACCAAAAAGCTCTTCTCATCACACACACAAACTGATTTGCAGTTATCACTCTACCACCTTTCGACTGGAAGACCAAGTCCCCTAGACTCCCAGCATAAGACAGCTGTAACCTTCTGCCCACCCCACCAGGCACATCACCTCATCTCTGTCCTTCACCTGAACAATCTGCACTTCCCTCCCCACCTGGTCCATCTTAGATCTATGCAATCATATCTCTATTGATGCAGGAAATACAGTTATATCTTGCCAAATCTGTGACCCCCACAACGCTGACACCTTAAACACATCATGATACATCCATAGCGACAATGCAACCCACAAATTATAAACCACTGAGTCACCATTCATTAACTCTAAACCCCACAACAAAACCTCAAGAGCCCGTCTTGTCATCGGCCATTGCCTATCCACCAGGAAATTCTACTCCAGCCTTTCAAAGTACGAGCTACTGTACAAGATTTTGTCAAGTCTTGTAATCCTGCCACCCAAGTGAATATGCTAATTGCAGCCAAATCCACCTTAACTGACTGTGCAGCATTTCCCTGCACACAATCCCGAACTAAGTTTTGCAATAACAGTCCTCAGGTAGCTGCAAAACAAATTTATTAAAGTCATGTAAAGCCCTACCACATGCCTTCCTTGTAGAGACTGCCCAAAACTGCTGCACCAGCCATCTCATTACTTGGGTCCAATCTGCCACACCTCATCTGGCAACACAACTGGTTCAGTCTCTGCCTCTGGGGCTAACTGTCAAAATGTGCAAAACCAAAAACAAAAAAACTGTTAGCAATCCCATTCCTAGAACCTGACAAATGCACTTCGGTAAAAGAAAAGTTTATCAGCAAACTTTGCAAAACCAATTTATGTAACACTAACAAAAGCAATCTGGATTTTGCTGTCACCCACCCCATAGCAATATTGTCTGAATGAAAACTGCAACCACTCTTGCCACACCACCACTGCCATCCAGATAGGCATCAGTTCCAAAAAGGCCACATCTTTCTTACCTTCATCCTTCAAGTCATCCAGCCATTTAGCCGCAAACCATTCACCACTTAAAATGATCCCATCTCAATACCCTTTGCCATGTCTGCAAAAAATTACAACTCACCTTGACCAACCCAATCTGACTGTAAAAATGAAATGCCATTAAATTGATCCAAAACAGACAACCACAATGTAAAATCTGCATGGACAAGCTTACCAATCGTCACCCAATGGTGTTTGCTTTTTCCACAAGTCAACAAAAATGCCACGTACCTACAAACTGTATGACCAGGATGAATTACCTGGCAAGCAAAATTCATTAGCACTAATAGCTCATAATGTTCCTAATCCATGCCTTATCCTTGACCCTCACCCTAATAATCTTTGCCTTCAAATGCTCTATCTTGTCAAAAAGCAGGCAAAGTAACTATTGCCCTGCATCCACTAACAGTCCCAAAAAGCATAATGTTTGGCAGGGCCCTCTAACTTCTGCAATGCCAATGGGACACCCAGCTCCTCACGCTTTGCTAAGAATTCCTGCATACCTTCAAGTGGTCCTACAAACTTCTCACTTACCAACAAAAAATTGTCCAAATAATACACAGCCTTCTGAATGACCACCTTTTGCTGCCAAATCCAGTAGAGTGTCATGTTAAACTTCTCAAAAGTGGCACAGGCCACTGAACACCCCATTGACATAGCCTTATTAAAATAAAATTTGTCAACCACCATGCCCAACATAGGTCATTCTTCTTCCTGTACTATTAGTAATCAAAAAGTGGATTCAATGTCCACCTTTACCAACCATGGATCTGTGAATCCCCTAATGATTTCTACCGCATCATCCAATGAAGCACACATAACCTTGTGTCCTCTTTGGAAATAAACTCATTAACCAAATTCCTTTTAGGATACGACAAATGCTAAAGAAAGCAAATCTCACCAGGTGACATTTTAGGGACCAAATCCAGTGATGACACCTTAAAACTGAACAAGGGAGGATAACCAAATGGGCCCAATAACCTGCTCACATGCCACTCTTTATCCATAAAACCTCATAAAATGCCCTCCTTCCCGTGCCAAATGTAAATTCTTACAAACTGAGCCATCCTCTTGAACCTCCAGCTAAATAGAAAACCATATTGAAAATACCCTAAGTAAATCCTCTGCAGCTGCTAAATCTGGAAATAGCCTGAAAATGTGTCTCAATGCCTATACTTTAATCGATGAATGGAGCACCCGTTCCTCCTCTCTGACCCAAAAAAGACACTCTTTCCCTCTGTCACTGAAATCCTTGAAATTCCTGAAGCGCTGAAGCTAATGGAAGCACATCAGTCGGGAACGCATCTACATTTCCCTTATTCCCTTCCCGAGGACCAGATTGAACCACCAGATGCCCCCACACACAATTTGAACAAGTGTGTGAAAATCTACAAGCCAACCACATACAATGCCCTGCGTTGAACACCCAACACACTCCAGCCCCCACACTGCCTGGCCCACCCCCTCGACCAAAGCCACCAAATTATCCAACATGGTGTCCAACCCAATGTCTGGGAGCCTAATTTTCCATCTCAATTAGTGATCCACCCCTTTCCTTTACTAAAATTGGTGATCATACCACATCCAAGTGTTCTCTGCCTATAACCATTGTGCCTCACAAATCGTGACAAAATAAGGCAACAATGGCAAGGTCAATGCATTATCCTTTTACAAGCAAACTGCCATTTAATACATAAATCCTAGTACCCAGTTCTCCATGTCTTAGCTCAAAACCACCCGACTCTCTTCTGTCCCAATGCCACTAAAGCCACCAAAAGGCCCTTATTATTCATTGTCTCAGATTCCAACAACCACTGTACTCCTTCCACATCAACTAATTATAAGATATCAATGTACTTGCTGTTCCAAATCTTTTCTTTAACTGAAACAGGAATATGTGAGGTCAGAAAGACCCCCCCCCCATCTGCACTGACTAATTCCTGTCTAGTTAACCAGTCCCCGGGTTCCAGTCCAAATTCTGAACCATCCTCTTGCTGTAATGATTCTTCCCTATCCAGACTCAATGCCAAGCTCCCTATCAAGGTCCTTAATCCAGCTTCCCCATCCATTATCTCCCTCTGTAACTACCCCATCTCTGTCAAAGGCTCATTCTCCTCCACACCACCTGTTACATCACTATTATCCTGTGCTAGCTCCAACCTTCACATTATCTCAGCTGCCTACCCACTAACTCCATTAACCCTCCATATCCCAGTATATCATTATGTGAGTACAGTGAAATTGCTCCAGTTGTCAGAACTTCCACCGCTGCACTGGACGATGTCTTCCAAGCCCTCTTCCTCAGTGCTGCTGCTGTGGTTCTTGTCACCTGGGCTGCTCTTTTCCTTCTGGAGGAACTGGCATCATCCACTATAGGGGACTCCATCGGGTGGCATCTCCCAGAACAGTTCCTCTGCTTGTGATACAATCAACGCCCACCTCTGTCTCAGGCTACTAGCTCCAGCCATTTGTCGAAAGAAAGTATAAGGAAACAGAATATTGCCATCATTCAAGGGACAGAAGAAAAAAAAAACATAGTGTTCTACAATATATTCTGTCTCCTTAGTAATGTAATGGAAACAGGCTCGGATTAAAATGTGCACAAGGACTGCCCCCGCAAGGTACTGTCTTCTGCTCAGTGACTTGTTTTGGCATGGAAGTGTACATATGACTTCATTAAAATGTCACATCATTCTGACAGCTTTAATGTGAATTTCTGTCATCTGTTGGTATGAGGTATTGCAAAGCAGTTATCAAGTACAGGTAACACCAAAACTGATTTCCAATGGCAACTTGTCCAACCATGCATTTTTTTTTGTTTTTGCTGGCTACTGATGTTTGAGTAATTTCTCCTTGAGATTGTGTAGGGAAGCCATTTTGCTTGGCATGCCTTGTTTTAGGTGCAAACACACATTGATGAAGTTTATCATGAGAAGTATGCTTTTTTGACCAAATCTTTAATTATCTGAAATAAATTCAGAATCAATTGTGGACCCAAAGAAATGACATAAACATTAATTGTCATGTAACTGCCCTTCAAACCAGCTATCAAAACTCTTGTGCTCACGGACCTTATAACAAGTGTATCTCTGAAATATTTATCCAACACATTATAAATGTGAAGTTAAAAGATAATTATCTCTCACTGGCAATGTAAATGCCATTCAATATTTCTTCTTCTTTTCGTATCATGCCAACCACTTCCATGCCTCCTGCTATGTGTGCTTTACCAGAGGACAGCTATGAATATGTAAATGTGCTCTCTTACTTTTTTCTTTTAATATATAGTCAGTTTGTCCCTTAAAATATATATAACTGCAAATGCAATGTAAATGTAACAGAAAGATTCTAAAGAATGTTTGGACATACCAATTTGTCACCCCCCCCCCCAACTCCTGGATCCATCCCCCAATGGATAGTGCCGCACTGCACATGCACAGTAAGAAACCATTATTTTCGAACACTTAGCTTGAAAACACCTACTCAGCACTTGCCAGCATTCCATGGCCAACCACCCCAAGACAGATCATACTCAAACAATAGATGCAAATACCCTATTGTCAACAAAATGGCCTGTACCCAACACACATCTAAACTGAAGAAAACATAACTTAACCAACCAAACAAGAATTGCACAACCCAGTGCATGCCATGTCCAACCTAAAGCAATAATGGAATGGAAAACATCCTACCTTACGAAAACAAATGAAAAAAAAATGACAAAGAGAAAAACTAGATAACACACCACCAAACACACCATTCACAAAGACATAAGCACTCAAGCTCTCCCAGAGAGAAATACAGTCCTAACTCCTATCCTCCTGCAAGTAAGCACCAAGCAACCTCGACCAGTTCCTTATCTAAGGAACCCGCTAAAACAACAAAATGACGACAAAGAGGGGAAATTGTTGATAATCACACCCTAGTTGCACAAATCACAAAGAATAAAATAAGCTGTTGAAATATATCCTCAACCTTGCCAATAAAATAAGAATATCCACTACAGTTACTCCCCTTATTTAGTGATCAAACAGCATAAAAAAAACTTTCCACTATTAGTCCAAGGTCTCCCTGTATACTGAAATACCTACAGGTCATCACGGATGTAGCACTTGCTGCAGCAAGTTCACGCCACATAAAACCATCTTAACTCCTCCTTGCACTTACCTCACTTCCTCCCCGGAACTCATCTATCCAAATGTAACTCTTCCTTGCCCAGTACTCAACCCAAGCTCTTTCCACTTCCTATTTAACCCTAACAGCTCCCCACAACCCTTTAGACACCCTTTACTGACTCTTCTTCTAACAGTCTAACTGCTTAAAGTGCTCTGAACAAATTAGTTTGTTCCCAAACCTCATTTATTAAAGTGCAGTTGGAACAAAGTACAATTTTAGAATCAGAAGATGAATGCATCAGTAGGAATACCTTTTGGTGGTTGCAAAGTAAGAGAAGTCCAAAGCATAAAGTTTGGACATTTAAGGACAGACAATATGTGTATTATTTGGACAAGACAGACCCCAAGATTCAGCATCTTCTGCATTGCATGCAGGAATAGTGCAAGAGCTGCTGCACGCAATATGGCTGCTGTGTGATCCAGGAATAAGCTCCTGGGACATGCACGAGCGGTCCTGCACTAATTCTACATGGACACATCCTCTGTATGCTAATTACCTAATTTGCTGGTGAAAACCATGTGAATGAGGTGAATTAGCGATCCAGGAAGCAGGCAGACGTCCATGCAAGAATAGTGTAGATTGCAGAAATGTATTCAGCCAGTAGCTGAATACATTTCTGCAAACTACAAAACGGAGGCATGATAGCTCATAAAAACGTATGTATTAGAAGGGTTAGGCATGCCAAAGGCCAAATATATGGCCATAGGCATGAAAAATAATTTCAAAATTATAAAAATTAACTTTCTTTTTGTTGGCTGATTTTAGCTGTTTAAGCACAGGGCAATGGTGCGCAAATGGGAGTGGCCCGAAATTAAAAAAAAAAAGCTGGAAATAAGCTTTGAAACCAAAATCATAATTCTGCCATAATAGTCAATGGCATGCATAACACAACAAGACCATGGAATAGTGGTTGCTAAGTGGGAAGGCTGAGTGCCGGATTTGTAACCACGCATTACCAGTCAATCCTATGCAAATGAGGGCAATGATGCTGAATCACAGATTTCCCCTCAGTGCTAGCTTGGACCCAACCGTGTAGGTGAATTAAGACCACAGTGTAAACCTAAGAGCTAGATGACTTCAAAAGAGGGTGCGTCATGCATGCTTTAGGCATATTGGAGTACTGTGGCCCATGCTTGCACTTAGATAAGCACAGCTTAGGCAGGGTGTGTGTCTAAGGCTGTGTTGTCTTCCACTAAAAAATGCAGAGCATAATCGTGTCCAGGGAGGGCAATTTTTGGCTAAACAGTGTTTACATTGCCTAAACAGGTGTGCATGGCACACACTAGGTTTTAAAAGAAAAACAGGAAATAGCAGTTCCATTCACATCTTAGCACTGGGTTTGTGTGGCACACCTTGGGGCTTAAACAGGAAGGTAATGGGATGGGAAAATAGCACTAGGAAGGTAATCAAGGAAAACTAGCATAGCTGGCAGGTGAAATGTATCAGAACCAGCCAATTACACAGGCAGCAGCACAGCCCTGCCCAGCACACAACTGTAAACTATGCAAATATCTTTCCCTCTGGTTTTTCCCACAAACTCTACACCACCAGTGTACACAAACAGGTAAATTTTACCTAACAAAAGCAACAAAATGATAGGGGCTGCTTTTGCTCTCATAAATCAACATGTGGAAGAGGCTGAGGGTGGTGAGGATGACAATGTTGATGATCAACCCACAGTGAAGAGATGGAGAAGAGTGTACAGACCCAGGGTAACCTACCAGGGGCTACATGAGCTGGAGATAAAGGAGCACAATAGGGTGGAAAGGGACCTCCTGCAGCAAATTGCTGAGCTGTGCTGGCCACGCCTCGCACACAGAACCAAGAGAGGGGAACCCATCCCAGTGGATACCAAGGTATGTGTAGGCTTAAGAATACTAGACACAGGTACCTTCGAAAGGCCAATTGGGGATATCATGGGGATCTCACAGGCATCAGTATCCATGGTACTCCACCAGTTCCTGGATGCCATGTCAGCACATGCCAGTGAGCCAATATATTTCCTCAACACCCGAGAGGCATTGAACAGCAATATGCATCTCTTCCACCAAATAGCAGACTAACCTGAGGTAGTGGGTGCTATAGACTGCATGCACATACACCTCAAAGCACCACAAGGCGAGCGGGGTAGATTCTACATAAACCGTAAGGGCTTCACTTCCATCAACTGCCAGGTCATGTGCAATGTCCAAGGCATTATAATGAATGTGCGTGCTGGCAGTCCTGGAAGCTATCAAGACTCCTACATCTGGGATATGATGCAGCTGTACCAGAGATTTGCCAATGGGGACATCCTATATGGCCACCTAGTGGGGGATGCTGGTTAGGCACTGGAGCCATGGCTGATGGCACCCGTCATAAATGCATGCACACCCAAACAAGAACTCCATAATGAGGCACACACAGAGACCATAATAGAAACAGTATTTACTGACTTAGCACTGCAGTTGTCTCTGCTACTGCTTCAGCTGTGCTGTTGTGTTCATTTTCCTTTTTCTTGTATGCACAGGATAATTGGCTGATAAATGTATTGTGCATGATTTATTAACCTGTTTCCAGACTAAGTTATGGCACTGTGATGTGGTTACTGTTGAAGCACTCTCAAACTGTAGCAGTAGCATCTATTCTCCTGCTTTATCCACACTATCCTCAGATTTGTGTCTTTTACACCCTCCTATCTCCTAATTACTTCCTTTGACCTGTCTTTGTCTCCTTCTACTAGCTTCATCCTCTCTTTTTTTCTCTCTCTCTTCAGAGCACACTCAAACAAATCTGCAGTCTGCGGCTACCACTCCACCCATACAGTATAAGAAAGAATCAGTACTGCAAACTAAACAAGGATATACATGTTGAGCCTCAAGAGCAGGGTCAGTCCACCCAGGCATTTTACTTGTATGTTTTATGAGAGTTACGCTATTACATTAGCAGTATTTCTTAGTAGTTCTCAGCTTGCTAATAAAACTGACTGTTGTAGCCTTGTGCCCCCCCCCCCGCTAGTACAGTAATCCTAACTGTCCAATAGACAATATACATTTAATTCACATCCCTGTGACTAAATTAACCATCAAGCAGCCCTCTCAGTGCTTTCTGCCTTAGTTTGTATCACTTGGAGGCCTACCTGTTTATTTGCATCTCTATACATTCCCCTTCATTGCTAATGTATCTCCCTACTCTAATATGTGCACAAACTGGTTACTAATCAGCAAGGCAATGTGAAGACACACTCCCAACCTTAATAAACTCTGATGTCTCTTCTCTGCTTCACTTTACAGGTAGTTTGAATTATTGCTTACCCCCTCTGAGGCCTTCGCTGATTTCCACTGATTGCCTCTCTGGTTTCTTTGCATTCCACCTGGTTTACACCCCTTGTGCTATCTCCCTCCCCCATTACAAAGTCTATATTAGAATCCTGCTGAGCATGGAGCCATCTTTAAATTTCTAGTCTACCACCAGGACACAAGTGCTCCTCGGCAATTACATTCTTCTTGCCGGTAAGTCATTAGACCACAGGAATTTGTTTTAAGTGTTCAGATTTGTAAAGTAATACTTACTTTTTCTTTTGTCTTGGTTGGCTCTGCCCCACTCCATTTGCCCTCGCTAATGCTCGGGCTCTGTCCACTCCCCTGCCCTGCCCCCTATTTCCTCCCGCCCCCACTACCTCTACATTTATAGTACTCACAGCCACACCCATAGCTCACCCTCACATCACCTCCACCAATCACAGCTCCTCAAGTCATATCACATTATACCACACCAACTTGCTCCACACAAAATACTCCCAATCACTCTCATTCCCACTAGGCATTTTTTTACATCACCCACACTACTTCCCCATCCACATATAGTGCAACCCTATAATTCCTATTCACACCCCGCCACCTAGAAACAACTTAAACTTTATAACCATGACTATCACGCAACTACGTCTAGTCTGTCTTCTCCCAATTCTTTATAACACCACAAGTTATCACTCTAGCAATATCCCTAAACTTAGTAGCACAACACTGCATTATGCACTCTCGTATACAGACACCACACATTATAATAATATCTGCCCACAGTTATTCAAGAACTATATAACGGACCAATTCAGGACTAAATACATATGCTCTCATTCCTGCTCCAAAAAAACACAATATTTTCTCACACTCCTCACCAAACTCCAACATCTCTATAACCATTTTAACTCCATGCTCACCATAAGTGGGGATATCCACCCCAACCCAGGCCCAAATCCATCCTGTCCAACTCAAACTGCTCCAACACAAATGTCAGAACATAACATCCCCACTGTCTTCATCCCTGTGCAAATCAACAACAGCAGCAAAACCAACCATCTTTTAATGCTAAATATTAATATTAGAAGTATCAAAAATAAAATACCTGAACTCCAGGCCACAATAGCTCACTACTCCCCAGACATAGTTGCTTTAACAGAAACCTGGCTAAATAAATACATAGCTAACTCAGAAGTTCTTCCTACCAGCTACAATATCATTAGACAGACCACTTCTTAAAGGGGGTGGAACTGCCTTACTGTACAAGTCAAACTTAACTGTCCATCAATTACCAAACTCCTACCCCTCCCCCAATAATTGGGACATACTTATCTCACAACTTCAACTTCACCCTAAAAAGGTCATCACCACAATTGTGATCTATATTCCACCTGGTAATACACCTGCTAGCCTTGAAGACTTCTTATTCTGGTGTTCTTCCACATACTCACAAGAAACTTATTCTGTGGGACTTCAACCTAGATTGGTTCACCTGTATATCAGAACCACCAAGTAATCTAATAAATCTCCATGGCTACCAGCAGCTAGTCCAAATTCCAACTAGATGTGATAAAAAATCTAAAAGGGAATCCATCCTTGACTGGGTCCTAACTAACAAACCCACATTGTACCCTCACACAGGCAGTCTCCCAGACACCTTAAGTGACCACAACATGATATACTTTATACGTAGTAGAACAAACATATGGAAAACCACTAACTATATATCCACTAGAAACACAAAAAAATTCTCTTCTGAGGTCCTCAACACTTTACTCTGTAACTGTGACTGGACCCCCCCTAAAAACCCTCCCACTTGACCAGGCTGTAGCATATTTCAACAAAACATTTCTACAACACCTAGACACTGTCGCTCCATTGTGCAAAATCAAGGTTAGAACCTCTACAAACCCCTGGCTCAGTAAAGAAACCAAACAAATCCTCAAGTCCAGAGACACTGCCTGGCTTTACTATCAAAAAAACAAAGAAACACAAAGCCTAACTAAGTACCAAGAACTGCGCAACCTTGCAAAAAAAATGCATTAGGCTGGACAAAAAATCCTATTACACAAGATTACAAACTAAATACCAACACAACCCACAAAAATTTTGGAAAAATGTAAACCAGCTACTAAAATCCACCCAAAATGCTACCCCCAAACCAACCACCCCTGACACTACAGTTCCCATTGAAACACAATTCAACTCCCACTTTGTGAACTCAATTCTATCCTTAGTATCACAGGACAGTTCCTTCCTCACTATCCCCCCAACACAAATAACACTAATACAAGCTTTACCCTCAAAACAGTTTCCACCACTTCAATCAAAAGCATGCTCTCCAAACTAAAAACCTCATCAACAGCTGCCAACTTACTCCCCAGCTATTTCTTGAAATGCACAGCAGATGCTATTGCTATCCCAGTCTCCACTCTCATAAACAGATCAATTGTTGAAAACTATGTGCTCAAACTCTGGAAAATATCCTATGTTACACCCATACATAAAGGTGGGACCTCCACTGAACTTAATAACTACAGACCCATTGCTTTACTCTCCCCCCTGGCCAAAATCCTAGAAAAATGCATCCATACCCAGATGCTAAACTATCTCCTAGACTGCAACATCATGTCACCTACTCAGCATGGTTTCAGACCTGCCCATAGTACCACTACAACCCTCCTCTGCTTCACGGACACAGTAAACCATCTCAAAAATGAAGGCCTACAAGTGTCAACTCTTTTTTTGGATATGTCCAAAGCATTTGACACAGTCTCACACCAAATCTTGCTAAACAAACTAAACCAATATCATCTATCAAATTCCACTCTTACCTGGTTCCAAAGCTACTTAACTGACAGGTACCAAGCTGTGAAATGGGACAATTATCTCTCTCCTCAGCTGCCCATAACTATAGGAGTCCTACAGGGTTCTATCTTAGCACCACTACTATTCACAGTCTTCACAAATGACCTCCATACCTACTCACAGCATGCATCTATAATTCAGTATGCAGATGACACTACCTTAATCTGTGCTGCACAAAACATTCCCACCCTCCTGCAAACAACTCAGCTAGCATTCTCTGACGTTGAAAACTACCTTACCAAAGCCCAACTTATCCTCAATCCAAAGAAAACTCATCTTATGATTATAACCAGTTCTAACAAAAACACTAACAGTCAATTCACTATCTACTCCACTAATGCTACCCCAATTGCTCCAGTGGCAAAGGCTAAGCTACTGGGAATAACCATAGACTCCCACCTAAAATTTGATAGTCATCTCAACCTAACTATTAAAAAAGTACATGCCAAACTGGCGCTCTACCATATCAAGCCATTTCTTACCAACAACACAAGATTAGCCATTGCTCGCTCCCACCTTCTATCCACCCTACTATATGCATCTCCCATTCTGACTAGTCTCAACAAAACTATACTAAGCAAAATGGAAGCCTGTTATAACAGAATTGCCCGCTTTGCTGCAAATTGCTCATATAGAACTCATCACTGTACTGCTTTGAGACAGCTCCACTGGCTTGAACTGCCCAACCTAATAACCTACAATCAGCTCTGCCTCTGTCATTCTATCTATTACCTCCACAATAAGTGTCCTGCCCTCAAAAACCTAGTACAACATCACTCAGCCAAAAGGCCTCTTAGATCATCAAGCAAACTACTACTAGAAGTCACCAACAGCTACAATAGCTTTGGAGATGCACTATATAGTAGTTCAGTGGTTGAAAAATGAAACTCTGTCCCTACAAGCATTCAAAACAAACCATCCAAAAAGACCTCATCAGGCAACATCTCAAGGAAAGTTGGCAGTGCCATGATTGCTCCCCAGGCTAGTGAAAGCGGATAACACATACATACAAAATCTAGAGCACTTGATAATAGTTTTCAATCTTACTCACAAACACTGGCTAATCTACAATGTATGTACTGTACCTGTGTACTATGTATATATTCTGCCTATGGTCCAAATTTCAGCTGTACGCCACAAATCTATTAATTACCTTTATTTTTAAAATTAATATTTTTTTGTTTGTTCTCTCCACTGTAACTGTTTATGTGCCGCATACCAATGTAAAAACATGTCTCCTGTAATTTGTGTGCATACTGATCATGTCTAAATAACTAAATGTGTCTGTAATTTTTTTTTGTGGAGCTTTTCTTCCCGGGCCTCTGCTGAAAAAGGGCCTTTTTGGATCAGTCAGACACCCCCGGTTAACAAATGTAAAATAAAATAAATAAATAACTAATAAATAATCATATGTGTTTGGGATGCTCAAATCATGGTTCTGGTGCCTGGACATATATGGTGGAACCTTGCAGTACTCACCAACTACATGTACCCAAATTGTTATTGTATGTGTCATGCTACACAATATGATCCTGCAGAAACAGCTGCAGCAGGAACAGCATGGGGTAGGGCCACACAGCCGCCCAGCATTGCCAAGACCAGCACAGGCACAGAGTGACTCAGAGGAGGAACAACCTGAGCCTGCCCCTGTAGGCAGAAGGAGGCATGCCCAGTATGCCCAGGCCTTGGCAAAGAGGCAACTCATCGCATATACACTGACACGGTAGGAACCCATGGAATGACACCTCTCTCTGACTCACACATACAGTAAAAGGGATGCCAAACATGACACTACCTATGCTTAACCATTTATAAGGAGTGTACTATGTGCATCTGACATAGTCAGCCCTCCAGCACCATCCTCAATACTGGCACAGCCACAAGGTAAGTCACTCTCACTATCAATTGCTGAATGGAGTAGTATGTCTGCTACTTGTATCTATGGTATGGATGTGAGCATGCAAGGGAATTGGGTGGCTGAATGGGATGGCAGCAGATATTAGACACATATATCGGCAGCATGAAATCCATAACAAATACTGGTGTCAACATAGTAGGCAGTACTAGACAAGGTGACAAAACCCACTGCAGGACATGTGGTGGGCCAAATGTGTGTCCATAGGACACACACATGCATGTCAGTGAGGCTCACATACCCAACAACAGTCTCAACCAGCAGGACAGGTATAGATGAAAACAAAGAAAGGCTGTGGTTAGGCCTCCGATTGATGGCAATGGAGAACAGCCCCCCTCCAGACCTACACAGACAGACTACAACAGGTCAGGCAGTGGGATGCCAGTTCTGAAGGGTAAAAAGTCTGAAACTGAAATGTGGGTCAATAAAACCTAAGAACTGTACTACACTGATATGCCTCTAGTCTGCATGATAGGCCAGAATACAGAATGAAATGGAATTCAACAGAATACCTGAAATACCAGTATAGTCATAGCAAATATTTGCAGTTGTCAGGCATGCCCCCCACAATCCTATGTAGAAATGTAGTAACATGTACGTGTGGGTATAATAACAGTGGGAGCACAGACTACCTGAGCTGGCCAAAGTAGCAGGATAGATTGTTGCACATGTACAATATGCAAGGCTCTGTGTGTTAGGTTGTTGTGTGTTGTATATTGTGAGAAAATGGTCAGCATGTAGGCATGGAGGGTTATGTCTCATTGCCCAATGGCCAGTACTGCTGATGACAGGGCCAAGTTCTCACAACTGCAGTGCCATACACAATGCATCCCAGCATAACACATTCCAGTCGTAATCCATACTAATTGTTCAGATGTAATATCTGTCACCGTCTGAAAGACCGACATGGCATGAATGTCGGCCCAGACATTAAAACAGTGCACAGATGGAAGTACCCTAGACAGAGAGTGCATAAGATGTTACTGTCAAATGGACACACCTTTGGATTTGTACATACAGGTTAGCAGCACATTAGTTGGCTGTGTATTATGGAATACTGATGTAGTCCGGCCAAACACTGGCAGACCACAAAAGGCACAGGTATGAAGTACTAAGAAACCACTGATGTCACCGTACAAGCCAGCATAAGTGGAATGCCACATGTATATCTGTGAGTCAGATGCAAGTAGCTTCCATAGCACACATGCACTCAGCTCACCCCACCATCAGCCACAGGTACCTCACAAGTCATATCCCTGCTGTTGGGAATGAATACAATCTGACCCCCCACCTCTGTATGGGAATATCCAGAGAATGCAACATGCTGAAGAGGTGTCCCATGCAGGTGTGTCCCTAGCTGTAAGCAGCACCCTCCCAGCATCCACACCAATGGATTAATATGGACAGAAACTATTGCCATTAACACTTGTGCACCTACCCTGTCTCCCCAGGGGAATACAGTGGCTTGCAGCCTGGAACTGTAGGAGTGACACAATGCACTAGCCTGCTACAGATGGCCTGCATCACTACCAAATGCCCTACAGTCCTGTCAAAAGGCCCGTGTCTCGCCTGTAGTGCCAATGTATGTTATCTTATGGGCTCCCAAATAATGACATAACACAGTCCACAGAACACAAATGCAAGGCCATGTTGACAAATCCCACTAGCATGTCCACTATGTCCTACTGCATGAATTGTGGACCAACCTCTAAATGCTGCTGGGATGAAGTGATAACTATAGGGGTACTTATCATGTATCATTTGCATAATGTTCAGAAGAGGATAGAATAACAGGGGGGGGTAGAAGCATGGATGCCATGGAGTGCATGAAGTCTGAAACTCAGATGTGTGCACATACTATCCCTGCCTGCAAGCACAAGAATGGGTGGCTACAAACCTGCTCGTAAACCACAATGTGACGGGGTAATGACCAGAAATATGAGCCCTGCCTCTGGGTAACCTGTGTGAATCTGTACAGCTGTGAGGTATGGCCACAGCAGGATATGGTCATTCTGTCATGTTGACAGATGTACAAGCATGGAATCCTCTGTCACTACAGTACCAAGGTGCTGAACCATTTACACAGCAAGTGTCTTCATCCACCCCCCCCCAGAATGGAATGATTGTGCATGAATACGTAGGCTGCAGACCACAATACTGGACACAGCTTCAGTCATCTTGTATTCACCAGGAAATTACTGCAAGCAAATATGTATATTTGTCAGTAGTTGATAACATAATACATCACAGTGTAAAACAGTACATATGTCTGAATATCTCTGCTAACACCAAAATCATGTAGCAAAAGCAGCACAGACACAATTAGTTACAGTATCCCACTATCCTTTGCCCATTGTAACTCCATATTGCCAACCTATCTATAGATATCCTGCAGAAACAGGTTGATAGTTGTAGGTGTAGAACACAAAGGCCTGCACTGGAGTACAACCTACCTGGAATGGATTCACACATTCAATACAGAAGGTCATACTGGGCATGCTCCCACACTTAGAGAAATGAAGCCCATGTCTGGCAACAACAGTGGACTATATATATCTGTCAGTCACAGATATCTGTGCACACACTCCACATTGCATACCAATCATGCTTTGCACACACATTGGATAGGAATACACACATATATCTAAGGACAACACACTATAATAGGTCAAACATATACATACATAGATGTGGGGAAGAGAGTGACAGACAGTGACAAAGAGCTTCTCATCATGAGGCCTGTCCCACCCAGCACACATCCAATTGGCCAAAACCACATTATGTGCAAATGTCTATCGCTGTAGACATTTGCTTCTGGTAGCCCTCAGCACTATAGTGTCTGTGGTGCTTGTGATAACTGTGTAACATGACAGTACAAGTCATTATTCATCTAGCAGCTGTATACATGGTCCTGTCAAATGTAAACTTGTGTGTGAATGAGTGTTTTGTGTGTGTGTGTGTGCTTTCAGACGAATGGTTTATGGCCCATTCACACACGCTGAACTCCTCATTGCCCTACTTTAGCAAGCCTGCTGCTGTCATTCACCTTGAAATACACCTTTCGAGAAGGGCTAACCCTATAAGCTCTGTGGTGTGTGCTATAACTGAGTAATGCTATAATGTGATGTACTAATTAGGTAGGAGTTCTAATCAAAGACTTAGCAAGTGTGTGTGTGTGTGTGTGTGTGTGTGTGTGTGTGTGTGTGTGTGTGTGTGTGTGTGTGTGTGTGTGTGTGTGTGCGTGTGTGTGTGTAGGGATTAATGATTTTGAGTCCAGTCACAGTCACTACACCTTAGATTGCCCTAGTTTTGCAAGCCTGCTGATGTCATTCACCTTGAAATACACCTTTGGAGAAGGGCTATCCCTTTAAGCTCTGTGGCCTGTGTTATAACTGCATAATGTTATTGTGTGATATACTAGTTAGTTAGGAGTTCTAATTCCAGACATGGCAACTATGAGACTCCGTGTGTGTTTGTCTGTGAAGGGATCAATGCTCTTGAGGCCAGTCATAGTCACTACACTTTCCATTGCCCTACTCTGGCAATCCTGCCGATGTCATTCACCTTGAAATACACCTTTGAAGAAGGGCTAGCCCTATATGCTCTGTGGCATGTGCTATAACTGTGTAATGCTATAGTGTGACGTACTAGTTTGGGAGGAGTTTTAATCCCAGATATGGTAACTGTGAGACTTTGTCTGTGTGCGTGTGTGTGTGTGTGTGTGTGTGTGTGTGTGTGTGTGTGTGTGTGTGTGTGTGTGTGTGTGTGTAGGGTCAGTGCTTTTGGGGCCAGTCACAGTCACTACACTTTCCATTGCCCTACTTTGGCAAGCCTGCTGATATCATTCACCTTGAAATGTACCTTTGGAATAGGGCTAGCCCTATAAGCTCTGTGATACATGTGATAAATGCAGTACACTGGAGGAGCAATACATAACAAGTTATGGGTTTGAATCTCAGTACTGTTAACTGTTTGTGTATTAACAGGAGTCATCGTGGGGTGGGTTTTGCAAATGTCTTATATTGAGGACCTACTAAATGTTACAATGTCCACTTTACAAGGACAACAGATGTCAAACAGCAGAGAGTTTGGTGTAGACAATCCATACCCCTACATTTGACATTATGGATTGGTGAACAATATAGGCAACCCTTGTATTACTCAGAGAACACTCTCCACCCATGTCTCATACACAAACACACTTGGCTAGGCAATAGCCACTATATTGGTAGTTCCCTGCATATTGCCCACAGATAGTAACCACAGTGTGATTGCAGTGGACTATAGAGGACATGGCACCCTGTTCCATCCCTACAATAGGCAAATAATTGCTTACAGTGGTCCTTAGCTATGTTCCCCACTGGACGCCTTGCAACACCTGTAGAGTCTGCAAATGTAACCAACAAAGGGAATACCATGGTTTATACACATGTCCTGTATGCACAGATGCCACTGACACCAGGGAATACCTGTATCATGCTGTCAATGTAGGTGCAGGCACAACCTCAGTTTCATAGCCAGTTCTCACCACATGAGGTCAGGAATGCCACATCAGATTATAACAATCTGTCCACACAACATGCCTCAGAGACCCCAGGTGCACTTCCACATGTCACAGAACATGCATATGGGACATGTGCATACCCCAGACACTGCCCAAGTTATAGAATATAGAACACATACATGGCAAGCATTGCACATCACTGGCCACCCACAATAGTAACCCAGATGAGTGGATGGCGAATACAATACCCACCTGTGTGGACCAATCCAGGGACTACACCATTCATCCACACTGCAGACCATTGTCATGTGGCCTGATGCCAAGGTATACCCTTTGCCTAGCCTTGTAAAGCCTTCTGGTACAGTCAACTACTACACACCTGTGAAGCAATTAACTCATGCATGTCAGTACTGGCAAATCTGTGTGTGTGTGTGTGTGTGTGTGTGTGTGTGTGTGTGTGTGTGTGTGTGTGTGTGGAGATTAATGATTTGGAAGACATTCACACTGACTACACCTCCCATTGCCCTGAATGATTTGGAAGACATTCACACTCACTACACCTCCCATTGACCTACTGTAGCATGCCTTCTGATGTCAGTCACCTTGACATACCCTTTGCCCATATATCAGCCTGATAACCTCTGTGGGGCATGTGATACCTGTGTAATACTGTAGTGTAGAAAACTAGCTATTTATGAATTCTATTCCTGACCCTGCCAACTGTGATAATGTGTGAGTCCCTGAGAGAATGTGGTTGTGTCTTCCTTGACACCTGCTTTTGTGGACAGCCACATGTACTACACATAACTTATCCCTCCTTTATCACTGTTGCTGAGTTACTCACCTTCAAGGATACCTTTGTACAGCTCTTCAATATGTAAGCTCCATGGTGCATGCAATAACTGCTTAAGAATTTAATAGCAATACATAGACAGGCAGGGGTTTGAAATCCTGTACTGTTAAGTGTGTGACACAATCATGCTTAGCTCTTACTCTCCTACTCCCTTCCTTTCTTACTTTGTCTGTCTCTCTCACTCCTTCTCTGGTGGATGTGGAAAAGTACACCTTCTTTGCTTAGGCAGCAGCTTGTGTTTTGTAAGTGAGGGGAAAACAAGAAATGCACTTTAAGAACTCTACGTCATTGCTTAACAGTACACACACACACACACACACACACACACACACACACACACACACACACACACACACACACACACACACACACACACCCTCACACACACACTTACAGGTGAGGTTGCACACAGATATTATACACAGACCTCTCATTACCCATCTGTCAACATGCATGACATATGGCACTCAGCATGTAGTGCAGCTATAGTCAATCCCTGTTACCAACATTATACATATCTGTGATGCATGGGTTGTGTTAGTAGGTGATGCCCCTTCCCCTGGAACACACTGCACCCATAAACACAGTATTGCTGTGCACCTGTTCATCACCTTAGCATGTACTGTGTACCATACCTCACAGGTGTACACACCCCTTGCTGAATGTGTATATGTGTGTCAGTAATGTTTGCTCTGCTACTCACAGCCCCTGTGTGTTTGTCCAACACATACCTGGGATGATATGTGGACAGATGTCATTTGTGAATAACTGATGCCTGATTTACAGATCTCATCATCAGTGGTGCATTTATGGCCAATAAAATACAATTACACTGACAACCTTCAAACCTTACTGTAGCTATGGGGAGTGCACAAACCCTTAATGACATGGCACCCTCTTCTCTGATATGGCCTGGGGCCACATTATTGCATATGTTAATATTACACGAACCTGATATGTGACATATGACCTGTGCAATCAAATGCAGTATCAAACCAAATGTGTTAGTTGTGCAGATGCTGGTTGAGATGCATACAATTTGTGGGAGCATATGTGTGCTCACCCTTATCATGATGGTTTCTTGCACCAACTGTTACATGTATTACAGCAGTCACTATTCCTGGAAGGGGTATACTAGCATTGGCCATCTGAATTTGCCAGTATTTGGTCACTCTGCCCTGCAAATGTCCCCCAACTCTGCATGATTGCAAGGCCATCGCATGTGCACAGCCCTTGGAGGTCACACAGTGCCATCACTATTGTTGTGGAGTCAGGGTTATGTCTGCCACAATTCATGACCTTGACTGTATGCAGATACAGTCATTCTTAGTGAGCTTTGGATCTCTGCTTCAGTTTACTGTTGTGTTTCAGAATGAGACCCCCTCCCCCATCTTCAGCCTTTTTGCAGATGCTTGATAACTACAGGCTACACATCTGTGTCATTTGGCAGTGTCCTAAATTCTGAACACCATGTGTACCAGCCTTGTCCCTGATAATGAATGGCAAACATACAGGTGTACACTGGCACTAACAAGGTACAGATGGGGATGGTGGGCCTGAGGTGGGGTGAGGTGTTGCTTGTGCAGCACATGTATCTTAATTGATACTGTCCGTAGGTTTCCAACTTGGTCTTGGTACACCAGTTCACTTTGCAACACATGCCTTTGGGGGACTTTTGATGTTATGCATATGCTACCTGTAGAGATCCCTGACTGATGTTTCCTGTGGATCAACTGTCACATCTGATTACCCTAACCCATGGGCCACACTTATGCAGAGTCTAGACGATTGTCCACACAGGTACTGCACAGGCAGTACTTGCTAGACATTTCTGCGACTCCCTAGGTGTTCGCGGCATGTTACTAAGCAGCCTACATGACCAGTTTGCAACATGTATCGTCATCTGTCTTGGATGGCCATCTGTTTATTTTCTACATTAATCTTGTCCCATACATGAAGGACCAAAAATACAATTCAGACCACTGCAAAACAAATCCACGGAAAGCCAATGTGTTGTAGAAAAAAAAATTGAATCCAGACTTAGCGCTTTCACCAAACAAACTGTGGCATCATCAGAGTCAATAGTTCAAATTCCAGGACAGCAGGTTTAAATAGTATATTAATTAAGCCAATAATTCAATAATCCAATAATTAATTAATTAAACCTATTAACATCCTTAAAACAAACACACCCTGAATCAGTCCTTAATACCTAAAATGTAACACAATCATTCTATCCAGTCATAAAATATTATTAAAATTGTTAAAATTACATAAAACATTTACATTGTTTTTATATTCACACAATAATGTTTGTAATGATGAATGTAAAATTAAAATTAATAAATAACAAAAACCATTACAATGAATTTTTGTTTAACCCTTATATCTCATATGATTTTTGCCTCAAAATGGGTTTTAAAGATATATAATCATTTAAACCAGGTTGCTTCATTGCATTTAACCTGAGTTGCCACTCTACTTCACGAAGAGCTACTTTGTTACCAATGTCCCCACCTTGGTCCATGACCACCCGATCAATAATAAAAAACAAAAACTTTTTAAAACTAGAACATTTAACAGAGTGAAGGTATAGGGCATTGTGAGCATCTTTGTTTTTCACACTTCTAACATGTTCCAACACCCTATCCCTTAATCTACGTGTGGTCATTCCAATGTAAAATGCATCACAAGAGGTACATGAAGCAATGTAAATGATGTTTTTGCTGTTACAATTGCATGTACCTGGACATGCCAAAGTACGCCCATAATTTGCCACACAAATATAAGGCCCTTCTGCTACAAACCTACATGCCCTACATATTCCACATTTACCCATCATAGGCCTAACTGATTTAGGGACCCTTTTAAGAATACTCTTCAAATTCAGTCCTTTACTAAAGACAATTCTAGGTTCAAGCCCTGCAATGGTCTTTAATTCAACACTCAAGCTGTTGTCCCATAAACTCCTCATTACAGTACACATCTCAGTAGTTTTTTCACTGAAATGCAAAACAAAAACCGTGTCTTTGTCAATCATCTCAATCGTATCAATTTCACCAAAACTTACACCATCCATGCCCCTCTCCAACCCATCATTGATCTCAAACTTCCTCAAAATAGGGGAGTACACTGTTCTCCTCTTTTTGTACACCTCTTTCTTGATTTTTATTAATAAATTCAAGGGATATCCACGATCCAATAACATCCCAATTAACTTATACATCTCCTTTCTAAACATTTCCTCATCACTAACCAATCGGGATGTATGGACCATCTGACCCTTTGCCACCCCTTTCCTCTGGTGAAAGGGATGGCAACTGTTGAATTGAAGCAACGAATTGGAGTAGTTCTCCTTTCTGAAAATTGTACTTGACAAACCATCCCCATTCTTAATGATAGTAATATCCAAAAAGTTAATACTTTCTTTGTTCCAAGTATGGGTACATTTAAAAAATTTTGTAGTTCCATTCAAGTAGTTCACAAATTGAACTGCCTCACTTTCGTCTCCACCCCACAAGATAAGTAAATCATCCAAAAATCTATTGTAGAGAACAATTTTTGAATTAAACATTGAGGTGAAAACAAATGACCTTTCCCAAGCCAGCAATACTAGATTTGCAAAGGTTGGGGCACATTTGTCACCCATTGCCACCCCCGAACACTGTTTAAAAAACTCCCCTTCAAATTTCATAAAATTGTTGTGTAGAACCATCTCCATCAAATCATACAACAGATTTATTCTACTCTTGTCAATCTTATTGCTAGTACTAAGGCTTTTAAAAAACATATCCAAACCTTCCCCATGCGGAATCACTGAAAACAAGTTGACTATATCAATAGTGAGAAAACTGTATAAACTACTCTTAACTTCAATTTTCCCCAACCTTTCCAAACAATGCCAAGAATCCCTCAGGATATGATGTATATCCTGTAAAGCTGGTTTAGAAACCACATCCACGAAGGAAGCCAGGGGTTCAGTCTTAGAGCCCTTTGCGGCCACTATCGGCCTAAATGCCAAAGGGTCAACCCCTTTATGCACCTTCGGTATACCAAAGATACTCAGCGTTATAGGATGCTTAATAATCAAATTCATCTTCGTTAATCATACCCTGAAACAAAGCATCCATCAAAAATAAATCAATCTTTTTGTAAGCCGTATTGACTTCATTTAGAGAAACTCTACAATAAACAGTTTTATCATCCAATAAATTCATCATTGCAGCAAGGTAATCCATTTTGTACATAAGTACCATCCCCCCACCTTTGTCCGGCTTCATACATCTAGTATAGGATGCTTAATAATCAAATTCATCTTCGTTAATCATACCCTGAAAAAAAGCATCCATCAAAAATAAATCAATCTTTTGACTTCGTTTAGAGAAACTCTACAATAAACAGTTTTATCATCCAATAAATTCATCATTGCAGCAAGGTAATCCATTTTGTACATAAGTACCATCCCCCCACCTTTGTCCGGCTTCATACATCTAGCATTGTTTGCTGATCTCAACTCTGTCAGTACCTGTCTTTCTCCTTTGTCAATATTGTCCTCCCAGAGATATTTTTAGAGACAGATTCTCCTGAATTCCCATTCTATCATCCTCTCTAAATTCAATATTTCAAAATTGTGTGGTGGGACAAATAAACTTTTCCTTTTTAAGGGAAAAGCTCCACTATCAGGACCCTCAATATTAACTAAATGTTTTTCACTGAAATATAGTTTAAGGTTCACTCGTCTCAAAAACAACTTCAGGTTGGTCAAAACCTGGGCAATGTCAAGCTTAAAGTTGGGAACAAAGTTTGTCCCTCTACTAAATAATTTATAGTGACTGTCGGAAAGTGTTGCATCAGTATAGTTGTAAATAATAAAATCAAACCTCTTGTCAACAGAAAAGCACAATTCAGTAGTGTTTTTAACATAGCTGACTTCATCAAAATTCTCAATTTCCAAACTTCCTCTATTAGAAATCAACATGTCAGTATTCCCATCTCCAATACCTTCCACACCAATACCACCAATCGCTTGGGTAGAGTTAGGTATAGAATGGAACAAAAATAATTCATGCTGATTATCCAACAAAGAACCTTGGGCTGATTCAGCCTGTACATCCAACCCTTCGCATGCAATATTGTCGTAACAATTCTTACTATTGATAAAACAAGACTCACAATGCATCTCTAAGTTTTTTTCTACAACACATTGGCTTTCCGTGGATTCGTTTTGCAGTGGTCTGAATTGTATTTTTGGTCCTTCTTCGTTTTACCCTGTATTGGGTTTTGGCTGTTACTTGTCCCATACATCCTTGCCACATACATGACTGTCTGCGCTGTTTGCCATGGTATATGCAATGGTGAAGTAATGCTACATGTTCAACTCCTGCGTGCTGTCTGCTGGGTATGGGATCCATTCCATGGCTTTTAAGATGTGTGCAAACCACGGCTGCCTAGGTTGCAGGTAAGTGGGCACATTTGATGGGCAAACGTCTTGGACAGCAGACCATTTCTTGGTTTGACATTGAGGACCTGTACTTGCTGGAAGGTCCATACTCATGAAGAGTACATGCTGTCAGTACCTCAAAAGCTGCTTCCACAATATGTTATTTGGAGTGTATGCACACATATGCTTCCAGTGTTTGTTAAGGTATGTATTCCTCATATTTGCTGTACTAACATAGCATTCCATATTACACATTCATTGCTCATGTTAAGACCACATTATAGGTTGTAAGGGTTGTCAAATGCGGCATTGCGATATGCCGTTGTGTAGCTCTGTAACAGTTGTCATTGTAATAGTGGTATATACACTGTTGTAGCACTGAATAAGGGTGATGTTTCAGATATGTTCCTACTGTAGGCCATTTGTCCCACCATTATGTTCATCTCCGTGCACACATCTTGCCATGACAGGTTGTTAGTTATATTGCAGTACTCATACATACCCTTTAGATGTTCCACCGTGGTGACCACTGTGATGCAGTGCAGTTACCAGCAACAATAAGTGAACATGTACAGCATGCATTATGGGTAGGTGTATTTAATGTGTGCATGGAAAATACCATGCCCATAACATGGCCGGTGTGTTGACAAACCTGAACAAACACCATACTCACCAGCTACAGGCTGCTTCCCCAGACCAGAGGGACCTACATAGTTGTGTGAGCGATGTGATGTCAGTAGCCACACCTATGGCATTGATACAGGGTGGGAGCAGTATTACAGTACATCAACAGTAC
>NC_056725.1:1081081101-1081141101 GCF_019279795.1 Protopterus annectens
GTGGGGTAGAGTCCATATATGTGTGGGCTACAGTTGGACAAAATGTGTGTGTCCTTGTACAGTCCAGAGGTCAGTGTATGTAACAATGTTATATGCCCTTGTACGTCATTCTATGAGGGAGGGGTGTGCACCATTTATAATCTTGGCTGTTACAACATGTGAGGGATATCAGTAGTAAGACATCTTAAGGTATATGGCTGTACATTTTCATACATTTCACCTTGGCAACAGTGGTGGGCTAGTGATTACTGTCTTTCAGACAGTTCTGTTTGTCAGTGTGATAGTGATGTTTTAAGTTAAACATCGTTATGTAACAGATACATTTTCATTGTTACAACCTAATTCTTTTCCCCCTAGGGGTTGAGTACAGAGTGTAATTGGAGGCTGCTGAGCTACATCTGCATTACTTACTGTTGATTGATTTTTATCTTCTGGGGCAGTGTTTCTTTACTGTTGTACTACTTGAAGGCCTTGGCCTGGACAGCAACATATGTTATGCTTTCAGATTACTGTATCAAATGTTTTGCTTGAGAGTTGCATTATTCAGTTAGTATCTATTTCAAACACCTAACTGATATATGAAATGGCATTATACAACTGAAATAGTACACAAATAAGCATTTATATCTATGCAAACCTGTATGTGGTGTCATATCCTTTGACTTCTCTGTGGGTATATGTTTCATGCAATAACTGTCTTTTGTATGAAAGAATCAAACACTGTCCATTTTAAATGGTGGCAACTGTAGGAATATTGGCTGTTTAATATGCTGTGCACCCTCTAAATATGTTTCTTCCTATACATATCTATACATAGTATTATATGCATATGTCTATGTATGTGTATATACATCTCTCTCTCTCTCTCTCTCTCTATATATATATATATATATATATATATATATATATATATATATATATATATATATATATATATGCATATATGTGTGTGTATATGTATCATTGCAATGTGTACTGCTTCCACATTGTACATTCCCTATGATAGACAGACTATTCTGCATGATATCTTATTGATATCATCCTGACATCGTACAGCTGAGATGGATTACTGTTAACTTCTTGTGGCTATGTTGTGTAGGGTCCTGGGTATGCTACTTGCAAGTGTAGTATTGTGTTGCAAGGCAGCTCTGTTCAGCTGTGGAGGAGGGGATGATATCAATAATTAAAAGAGGTATTTAATTTGGGCACCTTCACCCCCATTAACAGTGCCTTTGGTCGTATATGTATGTGTTGTCTTCTTATATATATATATATATATATATATATATATATATATATATATATATATATATATATATATATATATATATATATATATCTTTCTACATGCTCTTGTATTTCTCCATGTCATGATCACCTCTACTGTATACATACCTTGATTGTTATTGTTTACCATCTACCATGTCTTTCTGTGGAGCTTTTCTCTCCGGGCCTCCGTTGAAAAAGGACCTGTGTCCAGTCGGAATTTTCCAGTAAACAATTGTAAATAAATAAATAAATCATATATATCTATATACATATATATACATACATAGATCTACATATATATATGTACTCCAACCCACACCTTCAACTAGTAATCTCCCCACTGCCTTTTCTTTTTCTCTTGTACCTACCTCCAACATAAAAAAACTTTTAACTAAACTTAAACCCACCTAATTAGCAGCAGACAACCTCCCAAGTGAATACCTACAAATCGCAGCTGATGCTCTGGCCTACCTAGTATCCATCTTGATTAACTGATCTCTGTCAGAAAGTTACGTTCCCACATTGTGGAAAGTCTCACATATAATTCCCCTCCACAAAGGCGGACCCTCTGCAGAACTAACCAATTACCACCCCATAGCTATTCTCTCTCCACTCTCCAAAATACTAGAGAGATGCATACACTCTCAGGTCTCACACTACCTCCTTACTAACAACCTCCTTTCCAGTACTCAGCATGGTTTCCGACCAAACCATAGCACCAACACTGCCTTACTCTCCTTTACTAACACTATCCTTCAGCATAAAAACAATGGCTATCTCTCCTCTGCTACTTTCCTAGACCTATCTAAAGCATTTGACATGGTCCCACACAAACAACTTATCTCTGTCCTCAATAACCTATCCTTCTCACAATCAGTCACCAACTGGTTTCAGAGTTACCTGTCTGACCGCCAACAATCCGTTGTATGGCAGAATGACATATCTCCCCAACTACCTGTCTCCATAGAGGTTCCCCAAGGATCCATCCTTGGACCCCTACTTTTCTCTGTTTACACCAATAATCAAGCCTCTGCCACCAAACATGGCACACTCATCCAATACGCAGATGACTCAACCATCATCTGCTCAGCCCAGTCCCTACCCAAACTGCAAAAAGTCACACAGGAAGCCTTTTCCTCTGTTGAAACATGGTTATCCAATGTCCAATTAATACTCAACCCAAACAAAAGTAAACTACTCATCTTCCAACCCACCAAACATACTCAAAACAACTCTCACTTTCACATCACAGCAAAAGACAACACCACTATATACCCAACTGAACACACCAAATTGCTAGGAGTGGAAATAGACAATAAACTAAAATTTGACATTCACATATCCATGACCATAAAAAAAGTCCACAAAAAACTAGGAGCATTATACAGAAATAAACAATTTCTCACCAAAGCAGCAAAGATTTCAGTAGCAAATTCCCACCTTATCTCCACCCTACTTTATGCCTCTCCAGTATATACCAACCTAAGGCAATGTTATCTAAACAAGCTAGAGACCTGCTAAAACAAAATCGCCAAATTCGCCACAGGGGCATCCTACCGTAGTCACCACTGTCTCTCACTTGCTGAACTGGGATGGCTTGAACTCCCTCACCTCCTTCAGTGGCATCAACTCTCACTCGCTCACAAACTAGTAAACCATCCACTAAATGTGTAAACAAAAAACTTCCCAAACACTGTCTTCCAACACCACATGAAAAATCCACTACGAAACCTGCGTTTGAAATATTTATTTAAGCTTCTCTTTAAACATGCACTTTTCGTCAGATTTAAGTATCCAACTTCATCAGAAACAAAACTTTAAGTTAATAATCTACTAGAGCATTTTATAGCACCCAAATCTCATTGAAATCACATTGAAGTCACGCAGCACTACACATGTACTACGCAGAGAGCTCACCCTACTGGTGAAACTTGCAACTACTAGTTAATTCTTTATTTTTTATTTTTTATTGTTTGTTTTTTATATATTGTTTGTTTAATTTCTACCTATATAAAATCTCATGTGTATGAAGATCGCAACTCAGAAAATACAATGCTATAATGAACAATGATAAAAAATATAAAAATAATATACTAACAAATGTAAATATAAAAATGTATAAAAAATCTCTGAGTAAAGAATTATGTTAAGCTTTATATAACTAACAATGTTAAAATAGTTAAAAATAGATAAAAATAAAGTTTTGACTTGTAATTTCGATCTCAAAGAACTGCACATGTATTTGCTCATAAAAGCAGCAAAGTCTCAAATCTAAAAATACAAATGAGAATTCACCTTAACAGATTTTTCAAGCGTAGGACACACATAATCGAATTACACTCATTCAGACCAGGAAACTGGCAGGCATTCAGCCTCAATTGCCAACAAAGCTCTAACTTTTCCAATCTAAGTGACTCTGGACCACCTCTTCTGTCATTGTATAGTTGTTGTATGACGCTAAATTTGAAATTATGTGTGGGCTGTTCTAAAATGTGTCTTGCATTTGTGGATTTACTATTGTTAATACTATATATGTGTTCATATATCCTGTCCCTTAGTCTTCTGTCGGTTTTGCCGACATAGAACGCGGGACAGTGGGTGCAGCTTGCCAAATACACTACTTGCTTACTGTTGCAATCATATTTGTCCTTGGCTTTGATCTTAAAATCCCTAATACAACAACTGTTACCCTCATGGATATATTTGCATTGGTTACACATATAACATTTGAATGTACCCAGTTTCTTTTTCATCACAGTGGTTCTGTTTTCTAAGATTTGTTTCAAATTTGCACCACATCTGAAAACTATTTTCGGGCATTCGGGGAAAGTTGTACGTGTTTCATTATGGTTCAGCAGTAACCCCCAATTCTTACAAATGATGTTAACTATTTCAAAGGATTCCATGGCAAAAGTGGAAATAAAGCAATAAGAGCTGAACAACTCGTCAGACCCCTGTTTGTCACTACAAACCAAAGTCATATTTTTATTACACAAAATTGGTGGGACCACTCCTCCATGTCTCTTAGCTTCCACTTCCTCAAGGAGGGTCATGAACAAATCTAGAGGGTAACCTCTCTGTAAGAAAAAGTTTTTTAGTGTATCGCATTCAGCTATAAAATCCTCATCTTTTGTGGACATCCTAGCTGCCCTAACTAACTGCCCCTTAATCACAGATTTCTTCTGTGAAAAAGGGTGGCAGCTGGAAAAATGAAGGAAGGAATTTGAGTAAGTACCCTTACGGAAAATTTTTGCTAAATAAACTAATTCTCTATAATCTTTCCTTAATTCAATGTCAAGGTATGAAATCTTGTCCTTGTGTACAGAATAAGTGAATTCCAAAAACTCTGTGCTGTTATTAAACATGTCTATCATTCTCAGTGCCTCTGATTCCTGGCCGACAAACATCACAAAAATGTCGTCCAAGAATCGCGTATAAAATTTTATGTGTTGTTGGCACCAAGGATTTTGTAAGACATGTTGTCTCTCCCAGTGAGCCATGACCGTATTAACCACACTGGCCCCACATGGGGACCCCATCGCAACTCCCACTCTTTGATGGTAAAATTTACCATTAAAGGTGACATAATTATAAGACAGTACTATGTCTATTAATTCTGTCACCAAGTTCACTCCATCACTAGGGGCATTATGGGTTTGCATAAAAAGTGCTGACCTTTCAATGGCTTCCTGGTGGGGAATCGAAGAATACAAATCCTTGACATCTATTGTCAGAAATAAGGCGTTTTCAAAAAATGGAATTTGATTAATGTGTTGCAAAAAGGACCAGGAATCTTTTGAAATTTGGGTCTCTTGGGCAACATATTTTTTAAGAATATTGTCAACAGCTTTAGCGCAAGCATATGTCATACTTCCCCTTGCATCTACTAATGGCCTCATTGGTGGGTCTGCTACACTTTTATGAATTTTCGGAATTCCGAAAATAATAGGTAGTCTCGGTGCTGGCATCTTCAAGAATTCAAACACTTTCTTGTCAATACGCCCTTCAATATATAAATCATGCAACAAGGAATTCACTCTATTCATAGCTATATTTAACTCATTCCTTGACACTTCACTGTATGTCTCAGTGTTTAAGATCGATAACATTCTTTGGTTATAGTCTGTTACATTCATAATTGCCAGGCCCCCTCCCTTATCTAGTTTCATAATTCTCACATAAGAGGAACTCAAAAAGTTAAGTATGTCCCTTTCCTCTCTTGAGACATTGTGTTGTTGGAAGTTACCATGCCTACTACTAAACAGTGTGTTCCTAATATCAATTTTACACATCTGTTCAAAGAAGGACAAAATCAAGTGGGTAGGAGGGTTATAAACACTTGGAATATAGTAGTCATTCTGGGTTGGTAAATGATCACCCATTAGTAAATTCAAATTCATTTTACGAACAAAAAGTTTTATATTTAGTCCTAGTGACCATATAAATTTTCAGAACCAAGCCTCCGGCAGCCATTACCCGAAGGGGAGAAGGAACAATTCCAGAACCAGGAGGAAGAACAAGTGGTGAACATTGAAGAAAGGGAAGATTGTTTAGAAGCTTTAAACACTTGCAGTATTGTTTTGAATACTTCAAGAGACTTTAAAATTTATAATTACTCGGAGATTAATATATCGTCCGAGATGGCTGACTTATTATCAAAGGGACATACTTTTGTTCCAACTGCACACACCCAAATAGCTGACATTTTAATAGATTTAAAACTTTTTGTTTGTAAAATGAATTTGAATTTACTAATGGGTGATCATTTACCAACCCAGAATGACTACTATATTCCAAGTGTTTATAACCCTCCTATCCACTTGATTTTGTCCTTCTTTGAACAGATGTGTGAAATTGATATTAGGAACACACTGTTTAGTAGTAGGCATGGTAACTTCCAACAACACAATGTCTCAAGAGAGGAAAGGGACATACTTAACTTTTTGAGTTCCTCTTATGTGAGAATTATGAAACCAGATAAGGGAGGGGGCCTGGCGATTATGAATGTAACAGATTATAACCAAAGAATGTTATCGATCTTAAACACTGAGACATACAGTGAAGTGTCAAGGAATGAGTTAAATATAGCTATGAATAGAGTGAATTCCTTGTTGTATGATTTATATATTGAAGGGCGTATTGACAAGAAAGTGTTTGAATTCTTGAAGATGCCAGCACCGAGACTACCTATTATTTTCGGAATTCCGAAAATTCATAAAAGTGTAGCAGACCCACCAACGAGGCCATTAGTAGATGCAAGGGGAAGTATGACATATGCTTGCGCTAAAGCTGTTGACAACATTCTTAAAAAATATGTTGCCCAAGAGACCCAAATTTCAAAAGATTCCTGGTCCTTTTTGAAACACATTAATCAAATTCCATTTTTTGAAAATGCCTTATTTCTGACAATAGATGTCAAGGATTTGTATTCTTCGATTCCCCACCAGGAAGCCATTGAAAGGTCAGCACTTTTTATGCAAACCCATAATGCCCCTAGTGATGAAGTGAACTTGGTGACAGAATTAATAGACATAGTACTGTCTTATAATTATGTCACCTTTACTGGTAAATTTTACCATCAAAGAGTGGGAGTTGCGATGGGGTCCCCATGTGGG
The DNA here is from genome assembly GCF_019279795.1 of Protopterus annectens. Taxonomy (NCBI): domain Eukaryota; kingdom Metazoa; phylum Chordata; order Ceratodontiformes; family Protopteridae; genus Protopterus; species Protopterus annectens. The sequence continues at coordinate 1,081,087,986 of NC_056725.1, forward strand.
GCCAGTGTGGCTAATATGGTCATGGCGCACTGGGAGAGACAACATGTCTTACAAAATCCTTGGTGCCAACAACACATAAAATTTTATATGCGATTCTTGGACGACATTTTGTGATGTTTGTCCAGGTATCAGAGGCACTGAGAATGATAGACATGTTTAATAACAGCACGGAGTTTTTGGAATTCACTTATTCTGTACACAAGGACAAGATTTCATACCTTGACATTGAATTAAGGAAAGATTATAGAGAATTAGTTTATTTTGCAAAAATTTCCGTAAGAGTACTTACTCAAATTCCTTCCTTCATTTTTCCAGCTGCCACCCTTTTTCACAGAAGAAATCTGTGATTAAGGGGCAGTTAGTTAGGGCAGCTAGGATGTCTATAAAAGATGAGTATTTTATAGCTGAATGCGATACACTAAAGAACTTTTTCTTACAGAGAGGTTACCCTCTAGATTTGTTCATGACCCTCCTTGAGGAAGTGAAAGCTAAGAGACATGCAGGAGCGTTCCCACCAATTTTGTGTAATAAAAATATGACTTTGGTTTGTAGTGACAAACAGGGGTCTGACGAGTTGTTCAGCCCTTATTGCTTTATTTCCACTTTTGCCATGGAATCCTTTGAAATAGTTAACATCATTTGTAAATTGGGGTTACTGCTGAACCATAATGAGACACGTACAACTTTCCCCGAATGCCCGAAAATAGTTTTCAGATGTGGTGCAAATTTGAAACAAATCTTAGAAAACAGAGCCACTGTGATGAAAAAGAAACTGGGTACATTCAAATGTTATATGTGTAACCAATGCAAATATATCCATGAGGGTAACAGTTGTTGTATCAGGGATGTTAAGATCAAAGCCAAGGACAAATATGATTGCAACAGTAAGCAAGTAGTGTATTTGGCAAGCTGCACCCACTGTCCCACGTTCTATGTCGGCAAAACCGACAGAAGACTAAGGGACAGGATATATGAACACATATATAGTATTAACAATAGTAAATCCACAAATGCATTGGTAAGACACATTTTAGAACAGCCCACACATAATTTCAAATTTAGCGTCATACAACAACTATACAATGACGGAAGAGGTGGTCCGGAGTCACTTAGATTGGAAAGGTTAGAGCTTTGTTGGCAGTTGAGGCTGAATGCCTGCCAGTTTCCTGGTCTGAATGAGTGTAATTCGATTATGTGTGTCCTACGCTTGAAAAATCTGTTAAGGTGAATTCTCATTTGTATTTTTAGATTTGAGACTTTGCTGCTTTTATGAGCAAATACATGTGCAGTTCTTTGAGATCGAAATTACAAGTCAAAACTTTATTTTTATCTATTTTTAACTATTTTAACATTGTTAGTTATATAAAGCTTAACATAATTCTTTACTTTGGAGATTTTGTATACATTTTTATATTTACATTTGTTAGTATATTATTTTTATATTTTTTATCATTGTTCATTATAGCATTGTATTTTCTGAGTTGCGATCTGCATACATATGAGATTTTATATAGGTAGAAATTAAACAAACAATATATAAAAAACAAACAATAAAAAATAAAAAAATAAAAAATAAAGAATTAACTAGTAGTTGCAAGTTTCACCAGTAGGGTGAGCTCTCTGCATAGTACATGTGTAGTGCTGCGTGACTTCAATGTGATTTCAATGAGATTTGGGTGCTATAAAATGCTCTAGTAGATTATTAACTTAAAGTTTTGTTTCTGATGAAGTTGGATACTTAAATCTGACGAAAAGTGCATGTTTAAAGAGAAGCTTAAATAAATATTTCAAACGCAGGTTTCATAGTGGATTTTTCACGTGGTGTTGGAAGACAGTGTTTGGGAAGTTTTTTGTTTACCTGTTTCAAACCATTTTCATCCACTAAATGTCCCATCCTTCCAGAATCTACTCCAACCCTATCGCACCACCAGACCACTAAAATCCAGCAACAAAAATCACTTGCAGATCACTAAAGCCAATAACTCTGCTGGTGAAGCACTATTCTTTTGCGCCATAGCCAAATTATGGAACTCACTCCCACCCACAATTACCTCTGTACCATCATGCACCAACTTTAAAACTTTATTAAAAGTGCACCTAAAAACATGCTGGCTATGCCCTTGCAACTCCCACTCTAATATCATCCACCCCATCCAACTACTACCTTTCATTCACCTCCACTAACTACCTTGATGATGGCATATATATATATATATATATATATATATAGGTACATGTCAGTACATCGACAAGTTAGAAGATCGACATCCACTTCACCGACACATGAAATAATCGACACCGCAAATCACGGACATTTAACAGGTAAGAAGTTTAAATTTCGCTAATCATGCCTACCATGTTTTCGTAAGTGTGGCAGTGTTATGCATGTGTGGTAGGCATGATTAGCGAAATTTAAACTTCTTACCTGTTAAATGTCCGTGATTTGCGGTGTCGATTATTTCATGTGTCGGTGAAGTGGATGTCGATCTTCTAACTTGTCGATGTACTGACATGTACACATATATATATATATATTATACATATAAATATACATATATATATATATATATATATATATATATATATATATATATATATATATATATATATATATACATGCATTTCCTCTACTGTTAAATTACTGTACTGGATGATATGTTTGAGAAAACATCACTTTTTTTTTTACATCTGAAATGGCTTAGTGGGAAGTCACTTTGGCTATAGTGTGCAGGATCCTGGGATTGAGACTTGCAAGGGCTGCTTATTTTCTTGCTGGTCAGAACAGGGGCTGTTGGAGACAGAGTGATTAAGGCACTTTAAAGCAGTTGTAAGTGGGTTTGCATGGGTTTGCACGAAACTAAGCAGCACTTACATAAACTTAGGTTTGCTTACGACTGCTTACGACCGCTTAAACCCACACTAATTTCAAATAAAGAAAAGAAAAAAGGGATATAGTAAAGTGGTGAAATTGGGGCAAGCAGGTTGACAAAAAAGTGGAGAAACAAGTCAAGTAGGAATGTGCAGGATGGGTGTAGGAAAGGACCATAGCTCTGCATTTCTTTGGCAGCAACAGCTGCTTTCAGTGTGGGCAATTTAGAATTTGGAGCCTCACATCCTCCAGGGAGGTGTGTGGGCATCATACAATACAGATGATTGGTAGGGTTAGATTGTGTGCTGGGTACATGTCTCAGTGTGAAATGCAGAGCTCTGTATGGGACGTGTTTTATTTTTGTGGAACAGATGCCCCCCTTTTTTTAAGGTGAGAGTGGGATGTTAAGAAAGGATTATTGATAAGTGTGGTGAGGGAGGTTTGGTATGAGAGGTTGCATTTGCAGACAGACAAGATAGAAGACAGAGGTGGTGTATGACACTTGGGGGATAGACCCCTTGACGAGTTGGGTGGTTGGGAAGCTAAGTCTCATGAGGCCCCAAGATGGTAGTAGTGGCACTGATGTCCCCAACCAATGACAGTCACCACTATTCCTTCACAGCCCCAAAGGTGGCTATGCTGGGGGCTGAGGTGGAGGGGCTGCCTGCCCCTCTAGCTGTGACAGCCTGCCCTCCACCTGGCACAGTCAGTCATCCAGCTCTGTCTGTAAGACACTGTGCACCATGCCATAGACCTCATCCTGGGTGACAACTTCCTCACTGTGCCCACTTGCAGGGGGGCAACCCCATCCCCTGCAGCAGTTCCACCCAAGGGTGGTGCAGGACCAGCAGATTAGGGAGGCCTGGGTTAGGTCCCAGATGTGCTGGGACCTGGTGCCTTGGCCAGGTGGAGTCACTGGGATCTACCTTCCCATATGTGCTATGGTGTGGAAATTAACAATGAATATTGGTTAGTCATGCACAGCACATTACAATATTAGTCAAAATAGCATGCATGGATATTCCCATTAACTCAAAACAGTGAGAGTATAACAGTGCCATAGCAAACAGAACCCATGCATATATGGAATGGCATTCGGGGTTGCAACAGTATGCCAGTTAGTGGTATGTCAGGCAGGCAAAAGATGATTATTCAACAGGGCATATTAGTATATACACAGTTCAAACAATAATAAACCAAATAGAACAATGGTCCCAACAGTAGAGGTTTGTTTAGCAACATAACCATGTTGATTTTAGTGTGATGGTTGGATCAGCTGAGTGGTGGGGGAAGGGAACAGATTCAATTGATAACTGCTATCAAGTATATTTGTCAGTACACTACTATTCACTACTCTACATTCTGACCACACTTACACTCTAGCTGGGCCATGGGGCTGCTACAGCACACCAACAGCTGTAGATATCAACAGAGCAATTGTACCCTTATTTTAGTTATACACATCAGACCTGTTTCTATAACAATTTCTTTACCTGTGGGCCTGTCCAGATGAACTGTGTGCACATTACATTGCTGTTTCTACACATATTTCAGATTCACATTTTAGTTGCAGGCCCTGGATTGTGTGTTGTGTCTTTCACATACATCTACTGGGACATTCTCTGTGTGCAGGTTTCTTGTCAACTGGGGAAACTATCCGTGACAACGTGACACTTGAGGCACTTGTCTTGGGCAGACTGCAGAGTGTGGATGTCTAGCTTGCACCTTTTTGTAGGACTGGGGCTGGTTAACACAGCAATTGTATGCCTTTCATAGTTATACACATCATACTAGTATTTCTGTTCAGATTGCTTTACCTGTGTGCCCTGTATGGAAAATGCATGTGTTGCAGTACATTATTTTTTCTATTCAGATTGCAGTTTAAAACTGTAGAACCAGAATGAAATGTTAGTGGTGGTCCCTGGATTCGAACCATGCTGTGTGTGCAAAATTGAACTAGAGGCCTAACCCTTATCATGCTGAGCTACAGAGGAAGTGTTGTGTTTTGCTTGTGACATTTCTATCTAGTACATATTTTTGTGCAATGTACTTTTATTATCACATGTTGCATTATTAGTTTCACATTTTCAGTACATTTTATGCATACACAACAGATATTGGTGTCACTGTTTATGAAACATGTGCACATTAGCTGGATTGCACATTTGACTGTTTTACAACTACATACTGCAATTTAGATTCTTGAGTATACAGTGTAGGTTTTAGGTCTGCACCCATTAGCCTTATACATTTCTCAGTATATTTACAGCTACAAACGGCTGAAATGGAAAGGTTAACTCAGGACAATGCTGGCAGACAAACAAGTAAAACACATTCTGATGGGAATATGTACTGTTGCTTTTTTCCAGTTATTTGGCATGCCCATTCTAAAGTATGCAGACAAGCAGTGCTAAATTAGTTCACCTCAGTTAATGCATTCTGCAGGACATACACAATTCTTTTATCGGGTGCAAGTGAGATGACACACACCAGTGTTTGGGATCACCTTTAATAGTATTGACATACATATCTGTGTATGACTCAGAACTCCACAATTACTATTCCTGCATGATCTGCACAGGAGAATGCTTTTCATTTGTAACTGTTACAGTAGCCCTGACATGGCACTTTCTTGGCAGGTTCACTCAGACACATTCATATATTTTCTAATATTCCTCTCCTGCATATTGTACCTTGTTTGTTACTGATATCTGTCTTACACATCAACTGGGAATACTCCATTGTAACACTGGCAGCCTTACACAGGCATTTATTTCTGACTTTTACAGTACAATTATATATACAAGCAGTACTACCATTACTATTTTTTTTTTCTTACTGCCAGTAGTAGGGGGTATTCTGTACTCCCCATACTGCCGACGCAGCCAGGCCAGTCACTGTGCATGAGCCTGCACATTCTGGGATCTCTCTGCAGCAGCTTTTTGGGAAGACAGCACACATTAATCACACCTGAACAGTCACAAGTTGAGCTTTTTCCATACTTAGAGATACATAAGACTGCATACTTACAGACAGGTGGGACTTCCTGCACTCTGACTTCTTGGATCCACTGGTCCAAGAGTGCACCCTTCCTCCGCTTCAGGTCATTATGGTGATGATGTACATGCTCACCAGTCTGGGGTATGCCAGTGGAACTTGTGAGAATACATGAAAGCTGGTCCCAGGCCACTTCTTTGCACTGTGAGCCCTGGTACTGGCCCTGCAGCAGTCTGCCATCATGGTTCTTAACTAGGAGCCCACCCATGACCCTGGACTCCTGAATGCACCAACGCTGCACTCGGAAGCGCACACCTTCTCCAACATCAGCCATTTTGGTCCTTCTGTATGCAATCCCAAATGTTTATGGCTATATTCCCGCCTGTATGGTTTAAATAGGGCTGTTTTCCCGCACTTTTCCTTGACTGGCCAGTTTTAGTATGCTGCACTATGCTTAGCTCCATGCAAATCTGCATTGGATGCTTACACCAGCAAAGCAGAGCTGAATGCAGATAAGCAATGGTTACACTAGCAAAGCATTGCTTAAATCAATTTTTTTTTTATTAAAGTTATAAATTGTTTTTTACATTTATATTTTACATGTTTCCACCCCTACTGTGTTATGCGTGAGACATATGATAGACATCTATTATTCAAATTCCTTAAAAGTTTATTAAATAATTTGGCAGAGGGGGGGATTCAAACCAAGCATGTGCTACGTGCTATACCATGGCAGTACCACTATCATATCCTACAGCAGCTCAGTAACATTTTTTTATTACAGCAGCACTTGTCTATCATTTTCAGGATTTCAGCCAGGCTAAGCATAGCGGCACACCATGCAAACAAGCTGCGTGCCACTTAAACTTCGGAAGTCCTTCATGAAAAAAAAATATATATTATTCCATTTTTTATTTTTTACTCTTATCCTCTTGCCCTACTGCTTCCACTTACAGGTGTTTTTTTTTTATTATTTTCAGTGTCTGCAGACACTGAAATGTTTGCTATTTACATTTTGGTGTCTACGGACACTCGTTTACTATATAATATTAGAGCCAGGCTCTAATATTATATAGTTTGACACTCATTCATGTCAGAAAGTGCCATACAGCACTTTCAGAGTGAAGGGGGTGTGTTTCAGGTTCTTGGACTGCTGACACATGCCCCCTGCGCTCGTTCTTGGTTCATGTCCATTTAGGTTTAGATAGCAATGTGCATTCATGCATATGCAAGGCGCACTGCTATCTTAAACAAACATGAGACACTCCATGCAAGAATAGCCTTATTTTTGCATGGAGCTTTGTGAATCCAGGGGAGAGGGTGAGGAAGGAATTTTGATTAATTCACCAGACCAAATATGGGAGGTATTCTGAGACTACTATGAAGTTATCTATGCAGAACATGAATGTGTGCAGATGTATCACTAGTTAGGTCAACCACTGAAAAGAATACAATCTGTAAGGAGGCTATATTAAAATTAAATGTCCATACAGTAATACAGGAAATTAAAATAGCTATTTAAAATTTAAGGAAGGATAAAGCCCCAAGTCCAGAGGGGTAAAGAAAAAACACTATGGTAGTAGTACCCATATATTACAAGTAGGGATCAGTGCCAAATAATATGAAGCGTGGCAAAATTTAAATAATATCTAAGAAAAAAGGGAGAAAAATAATGCTGTCTTACATAGACAGATATCTTAATTATATCTGCATGCGAAAATAGTAGCAAAAGTTTTGGTCAGAAGAATCGATTAGACATTGCCTAAAATTATTAACACAAGACAGAGCAGGTTCCTTAAAGAAAGCCAAAGCAGAGATACACTTTCAAAGGTCTCAGGGTGTCAGTTAAATAGAAGGTATTCAGTGTTGTTTATGGTTGAAGAAGGAAAAGGTACAGTGGCAATTAGCAGTATTCAAGAGATAGAATACCCAAGCTATTTAGTTCTGGAAGTATGACACACCTACAAAAGTACAGCTGTGCAGAATCTAGATAATGTAATCAAGAAAATTCAGTGTATGTTACATATATGAGGAAGGAAAATGTATACAATTAGAGGTAAGATAAATGTAATTAATGTGATGTTTCTTTCAGAAATGTTATATGTTGTTAGGCACATAAATATGAACATGCTTTAATAAAAATTGCAGTTCATGTTAGAAGACTATGTAGGGGATATGCATAGGCATGGATAAGAAGAGAATGCTTACATTGTCAACCACAGAAAGATGAGAACTAATACATATCATCACCCAGATTATAGTTTTCAGTATTACCCAGTAAATTATGCACATGGAGGGTAAGTCTCAATTGCAGATGGCAGAACATGTTAATTTTCTCTATGGAAATCTGAGATCCCACTGGGAAAAAAGGAATTAAGCAGTTTTGGGATTTGACATGGAACATTCATAGATATTGATGCATATGGGATCATCCAAATAGTCAGGATAAAGTGTCTCAGCAAGAACAAATGGAATGTATAGAAGCAAAGATTTTTTGCTAGCAGCAACTAAGCTAAAATAATGAGTAAAGAGGTCACACAGAAAAAAACAATCAGTAAAACTAAAAAAAAAAAATCTAGCCAAGCTAGAATTTCCACTAATGGTAATGGACATCAGCTGGGTATATCAGCCCTGTGTTTCTAGTGCTTAGTCAAACAATCCACTTGCACTGTGCTGATGAGGCCATAGCAAGACTGAAACATGCATGTCCACAGCAAGTGGGGATTGGCTTTATTGTCCTGAAATTGTCCAATAAATGACTTAAAAATAAACAAGTCATGGACATTCAAAATCACCATATATCTGAAACACCTGATGTTCTTAAAGGCCATTTGCATATATCCCTTGTGCCTCTAATATGAGAGGTTTGAGGAATCACACAGTGGAAATTCTAGCTGGGCTAGAATTTTCTTTTAGTTTCACTGACCAGTAAGAGATAAGACAATTAGACAAATGTACTCCTGATACAGGACAGTTTATACTATTTTAGTAATTACAAGAACAATATCAGCTTTATGATCAAAAATAGGTAATGTTTATTTCACGTTAAGATACGTTTGATATTAGTAATATTGTGGGACTTAACAGGCAAGAAGACCGGGAAGCCCCCTGTAACAGACATTGTGGTATTAAAAAGTATGAAGACATTTTAATCTATAAGGACTTGATGTTTCAAAGAATTAAGGAGAGGAAAAACAGTTGGAGAGACTTTGAGAGTATGCAGATGGTATGCATGCAGATATCTGATTTCTGGGTGGTAGAAGTATAGGTGAATGCAGCGAAACTATGAAATGGCCATAAACATACACACACACACACACACACACACACACACACACACACACACACACACACACACACACACACACACACACACACACACACACACACACACACACACACATATATATATATATATATATATATATATATATATATATATATAAAGTGTATGCATATGAGATCAAACTATGAGGATCCTGCACTTATGGTACACATCTGACAGGAAAACACAATAGCACAGCAGAATATTCTTCTAAATATTGGTGGTATGTCATGGATTAGGTGTGTATGGGTCATATGATTGGGGAGAGTAAGAGATATCACAATAGATGGAAACAGGCTAGTAAGGGCTAGGATAAGATTTCTAGCAAAGTAGCTGTGCTGATTTGGAAGTCATTAGAACCTCAGGTCAAAGAGAAAGATACTGGTTGTGTGAGGGACAAGCTACTCATGAAATTATTACTCTCTTATGTATCCAAAATAGTGATTGCTAAAGAATGGAAAAACCTCACATCAGGTACAGATGGGGAAATCAGATATTGACCAACTGAAATTAATTTGAAGAGTTGAACATTATAAATTGCATTTTATCGCAAAGAAATCTACAAGTTGTGTCATAATGACAGATTACTACTCAAACCTGAATATATCTCAGGAGTAAGAAGTATAATTAATTTAATGTTGCTTTACAAATTTCCTTATAATATTAAATAGTTCAATAAGAATCTGACAATGTATATATATATATATATATATATATATATATATATATATATATATATATATATATGTTAGAAAAGTAGTATTGTCACATTATTATATTATATAACATGTATTTATCTTTTTCATGATGGTTCTTGCCTTTTTCAGCAAAAATAGCTCTGTAAAAGTTATTAAAAAACAAACATAACCTAGATGCAAATGCTGTTTGTACAAAATAATGCAACATGGGTCTTGCTTCCTTTTCTTTTTCTCTTAACTCACCAGCTACCACATCCCACTTAATAAATCATACTATAATGCTGACTCCCACAACCGCACTCAGTCTAATAACTGGTAACAGTACAATAATCTCCCAGTTCTTGCAATCTAACACCACTGACCCATTAAATCCAAAATGCTTATGGATGACATTTCTAATATTAAACAAACCAGATGCATTCAAACCTTATTACAAAACTGTAAACTCCAGCACAAACCTACTCATGCACTTCTTCTAAACACGTAAAAGTTCACCATAATCCATGATATGCCATAAATAATACTGTCTTAAACAGTCTGAGCACACTTTTCTGCAGTAGCTGATCAGGAATAAAATGAAGTCAGATAAATGCATGCAATATAAGGAATACAATAGCAGAGTATAAAACGTTTAACATTGCTGTGCATCTCATGCAAATACCAAACATTAATGGCTTTAAAGTCTTAGCAGCAACACTTAAAATGAATTCACAATAATCAATGGGCCAAATTCTTAAAAGTCACTGTGCAGTGTACATGAGGTGCTAATGAAGCAGCCCAATGCATTGGCATATGATAATTTGCCTTGTGGTCTTCCCTCAGAAATGTGCAGTAAGGCCTTTATGCAGCTAAATAATGTGGAGAATCCTTAGCTGCATAAATTATCAAACCTGTTCTTGGTCACTTACATTAAGGAACACAACTAAAAGACCTTAATTATCAATTTTGTTAAAGTGCTAGGAAGTTTACTCATCGGGTAGTATGGTGTATGTGTGTGTGTGTGTGTGTGTGTGTGTGTGTGTGTGTGTGTGTGTGTGTGTGTATGTATGAACTGGATGCATGACTGCATCTGTGAGTGTGATCAGGTGGGAAGGTGGCTAAGTGTGTGTGTATGGGGGACAGGGTTGGGATGGGTGTCATACTTCCAAACACCACTAGATTAATGAGCATAGCCTGCAGCAATAGGTCAGTGGGGACCATTAGCTACTGGATATAATTGGCAATATGTGGTTTGGGGTGTGTGGGGGTCAGTAGCCATGAGGGAGAGATTTTCATAGTTCATGCCTTAAGAGCACTTATAAGCAGCATGGATTAGAGGGGAAACACTATCCACTGGGGACACCAAGGAGAACTCTTTCTTTCATGCCTTAAAGGTGCTTACACATAATGAAGATGAGGTGAGAAAAACACTAGGCACAAGGGGTTACTGTAGATAGCATGCCTTCAAGGTCCTGAATTAAAAATAATGTATAACTAAAATATGGCACGGGGAACCAATAGACATCAGGGATACTAATACACAGCTTGGTTTTAAAGCACTAAAAGAAAGTCAAACTCTACACCGTTGCCACAGCAAATCATTGAACTAATATGCTAAACTAAGTAGGAAGTGCAGCCAGGGATTTCACATTTATATTCAGGAGTCCAGGCATTATTCAGTGCTTAGAATAGTGTGTGATTTATAATGGGGAAGGACAGAGAAAAGTAGTAATAGCACAAGACAAGACAAAATAAGAAACAGTTATTGCATTAGTCCCTAAACACTTAGAAATTTGCTAATCTATCAAATTTTGCAGAACCATGTGCTATCTGAAGGATGTAAAACTCTAATGTCCGAGACTAATTTCTGACTATAAACCTCTGATTTATGAGGACAAGACAAAAGAAAACATTAGGAGCATTCTTACTACCCAGGGACAAGTATGAGGTATATGGTGTATGTGTGTGTGTGTGTGTGTGTGTGTGTGTGTGTGTGTGTGTGTGTGTGTGTGTGTGTGTGTGTGTGTGTGTGTGTGTGTGTGTTTGTAGCGTGTGTTGGACAGTTAATAGGGAGTGCCTGTCCTACCAGAATTTAACCACTGCCACTTTTAACTACAACAGGAAGTGCTGATTGGCACTGATGGTACTTAATAGCAATTCAGAGGCATGCAAATTAGCCAATAATGGGAATATTTTTTTTTTATTTCAGCTAACAAGTCTCTGTTTTGCAAAATAACACATCAAAGAAACAGGGCCTTTTTTACACACCCCTTAATGTGAGAGTTGGAGGTCCTTTATGAATCTTTTAGAATATGTGCAGCAACACTGTATATGCCTCAAAGAGCAAACAGATCAGCTTGTGAAGACATTTTATCATGGATAATTACAAGCTTATTGCTTGGAACAATAATCGTTTGTGGCCATGATACTGATTGATTAAAGTGCACTCATAATTTTATCCCGCCTACTATCAACCTATATGAATTAACACAACTAATACATATGACCACAGGTACAGTTAAAGTAGTAGAAAATAAAGTGTTTTGGACTGGATGCAAACAACACAGCATATCAGAATTTCCTATTCAGGAATTATGCCTCATTTTTCACATGGAAATAAATCAACCTTCTTGTCTATCCTTAAGCACAACAAATAGTAAACATTAAAATCTCAGCCTTTAGATGATGCAGTAATTTATTTCAGCATAACCTATTTTCCATCTTAATCTCTCTCACAATTCAATATAGGAACATAATCAAATCAAATCCTGCACAATGGTTTACATCACTTATAAAATATTAATACGTAACAGGGACAAAGTTTAAAAAAATAAAACAAACTGAAAATAATACCATGTAAGCTCTTTTCTTCCCAGCAATGGACTTCATCAAATTATGAAACAGACCAAGCACTTTTATACTAGTCATATGACATGTCACATAACACAAGACATCCAATTCAAGATTTCATAGGCTTCCTTCTTAAAACAGACTTTAAAATTCCCTTTGTCATTCAAGCTAGGGTATTGACAAGCCTTCAATTCTAATTTTCAGAGGATTTTTTTTTTAATCAAGTGCCTCTTTAGCATCAAAGCTGTTGCACACATTTTAACTGAATCAATAACTGTGAAATGAAACACATTTTGTTATTATTATTGCAAGCGCAAGCATGCTTCACTAGTACATTTGAGACAGCCCTCATCTCTACTGCATGCACATGCTCATAGATTCTGACAACTAGTTCTCTTGAAGTTCTGCCAGTATAAAAAATGTTGCATGCCAAACGGCACCATAAACATCAAATCTGGACTTGCAATTGAATAAACCAGGTACCTTTCAAAGTAACAAACTTATTTTGATTAATATGTTTGTAAAAATTGCACATCCAGCATTTATACATCCCAACAAACATAAGATGGATCATCCAACATATTGTCTAATCTAGCTTGAAAAATATCTGTAAGATTAGACCCTCGTTTGCTAGCAAATAATTGTATCTCAACTATCTTGGCACTTCTACCACAGAAACTTTAAAAAATATCTCAAATTATTTCTAATAATTTTCTTGATCTTCTGATCTCAAAATGTTTAAGCACAAGCAAAGTGCTAAAATTCTTCCCAGTGTTAACAACTACTATTTCACTACTGCTTTGCCTAACAAGTCTGCAGGGCTTAAGCCTAATAGACCTATATTTTTTCACATCAAGATAAGCAGTATTAGCCTGGGTAATCTCTCTAGAAAAGTGAAGTTTGACGCAGACAAATTTGTCGCCGGACTGTTTAATGTGGGATGGGGGGGGGGGTGCTGGATGGTAGCTGTGCTAGGTTATCTGGATGGCTGAGAAGGGTTAGGAAAGGGTTAAGTGAGTTGGGATTTGAAGGGAAATGAGATAGTGTTAGGGATGTGGCTTGAAGGGTTTTTGAAAGGAAACCCAGAGTGAATAAGCGCATTTTGGTGTGGTCTTGTTGAGGCAGGATCACGCCCCAGACGACCTGAGGTTGTGAGTAAGGTAGGCCTTGGGTAGTTAGAAGCAGTGAGGTGAGTACAGCTTTGTTGGGTTTTTAAAGATTCCTTTTTTTTCCCTTATAAAGGATATATAAGAAGGTTAAATGTAGTGTTAGGTCTTTTCTGGTGTGGGGCTTGTTTTCCAGTTAATTGAGGCCGTGTTGGCATCAGCCTTTGGGCAAAAGGGGTGTTTTAAGTTGCTTGTTAGGTTATTAGGAAAGTTTTGTGCATTTATTAACTTTCCCTGGGAGTCTAGTGCTGCGCCATCCTTAGGAAGAGTTTTGATTTAAGTATTAACTTTTCCTGGTGCGCTAGTGCGGTTTATTGTTTAATTATTAACTTTCCCTGGTGGACTAGTGCTGCACTGTCCATAAGAAGATTTATGTTTGTTTAACTAACTTTCCCTGTGGTCTAGTGCTGTGCCATTTATAAGTAGCAGTATGTGTAACATTACGTTCCCCGATGGAATAGTGCTGCACCGTTAAGTTTCATGCTACTGTTTAGCTTTCCCTGGTGGTCTAGTGCTGCACCATTAAGTTTCTTGTTACTGTTTAACTTTCCCTGGTGGTTTAGTGCTGCACTGTCCATAGAAGAGGTTTTGTGGTAATTCGCAGGATGGCTTCTGACTGTTAATGGGTGGATGCACATGCACAATGGTGCCGGTGTGGTACTCTATGGATATTATTAAAAAAAAAAAAAAAAAAAAGAAAGAAGTAAGTGAAGGGGATGGTTGTTTAAAGCAATTTGTTTTTCAAGCAGTTAACCCCATAGCCTTTGTCCTGGGGTCTAGTGTTGGCGTGCGGTGGTGAGTAACATGGCCGTGTTGTTCCGTGGTGGTCTAGTGTGTTTGTGCGGTGTTTGAGTGGGGATAGAGTAAGAGGGTTGTATGGATGTTGGTTTTGTTCATTCCCCAGTGATCTAGTGCTGGCATATCATGCTTGTGTGGGATGGCTGTTTGGTCATTTGTTAACTGGTGGTATAGCAGTTTTGTTGTGTGGTATGTCTGTTTGATTTCCTCCCTGGTGACCTAGTGTATGGTGCTTCTGTGGGATAGCTGTTCAGTTGGTTTACCTCCCTGGTGGTCTAGCAGTTTGTTGTGTGGGATGGCTGTTTGATTTTCTCCCTGGTGATCTAATGTGGTTGTGTGGTTGTGCGTAGTGATGGCAGAGTCCGGCTAATGTTCCTTGTATGGTTTCCTAGTGGTCTAGTGCTGATGGGGCAGAGCAGAGATGCTCTGCTTTCCAGGGCTTGTCGAGCTTTGTGGCTTTCCACGCATGCGCGTTAGTGTGGTCAATCCTTGATTGCAGTTTATATATATATATATATGTGTGTGTGTGTAAAAAGAAGAGAGAGAAAACGGAAACAATTTAGCTTGCTGCTGATGCATGCTTAGATAGGAGAGGTATGTGTGGTGATCTAGATAGGATTAACATTAAGACAAAGGCATGATGATGAGGCAAGTTTTTTTTTTTCTGGGATTTCAGAGGGACCTATGGCTATGGTGACTACAGTGTGTATGGCTGGAGTGTGAATGGGTTTGTGGCAGAATAGGTAGTTATTGAGAATAACTTTATTGTGCAATGTTTTACTGTCATTAACTTCTTTGTTTCTTTCTAGATGATTATGGCAGAGGCTTTGAGACAGAGATGGGCCAGTATTGTAGCACAGGCTGAAGATTTGTTCAATGCCATTCCTGCTGCGGTACCAACAACTAGCATGCAGGGTGTATCACTCATAAGAAGTGGCAGATGACTACAACCCGGGCATCCAGGTCAAAGAAAGCCAAGCAGACAGCATCGGCGGAGAAGGCTACAGAGGTGATGACACCCCCTGTATCAGCTGCAGGTAATAATTCATCAAGCTTGGGGGGAGGGTTGAGGAGGCTGGAGCAGGTGTGGGGGGGGGTGAGGTAGTGGGCAGTGAATGTGTCCATATAGGGCTTTAGTCGAGTGTGGAGGTTTTTTTTAGCATGCCCTGTCCTTGTTAGATCAGGAGTTAGGGCTGGATGTCCATGAGGTAGAGTCTGATTTTGGATTACGGCTGAGCGATTAGTTGACATCACAGGCCCTGTGACAGGAAGGGGCTCCCATTTTATTGACCCCACACATATCTCTTTTAGTAAAGGAGAAAATCTGGAAAGGGGAGTTCATTGATATTTTTGAATTGATTGATGGAGATGGGGTTCAGCAGTTGATGGAAGCAGAGATGGCTAATGGGAAGGACATCTTGGCTGCATTGGCAGTGGTGGGTCACAAAAGGGTAGGGAGGTTTCGGGGTAAGGCATGGGATAATTGGATCCTAGGTTTCATTTATTATATATCAATGTGTTTGTAAAGGGACACTTTGCTGGCTCTTCCTCTTTTGGCTTATTTTTTAACTATTATGGAAGTGCAGAGGTTGAAGCCCGGTTATGCATGGTTATGGTATGACCAAAAATTTCGGAACCATAAAGCAGTAGATAAATCCATGCTTTGGAAGGTCAGACATCTATACATTTGGCTGTCCACCATGATGGATACCAATGGAGGGGGTAGCAGAGGAGGTGCAAGGATATGTTGGGCTTTGCATGCCAGTAGGCATTCCTGGTGGGTTGTAGATTTGCTCATATTTGCTCAAAGTCTATGTGGGTGCATAGATTTACACAATGTGGGGGGGTGGGGTCAGGTTGGGGGTCAGGCACCGCACTTTGTGGGTATAAGAGGTTGGAATAGTTGCCGCTCAACGTAGCTAGGTGGGCATGGTCAGGCTAATTTTCAGACCCAAAGGGGGATCCTTTCGGGGAAGCAGACGGAGTTTTGGGGAACCATTCACCTATTAAGGTGAATGCATTGAAGGACTTATTGACACATTATCTGCTACCAGTGGTAGCAGAGGAGTTAATAGAGGGTTTTTCCAAACGGTTTTCAATTAAGTCTGCATTGGTGGGGGGGGGGTGGTGGTGAGAAATTTGAGGTTTGTCAAGGGGGGAGGTGATTTTTGCAAGAGTTGATTGACAAAGAGTGTCAGGCTGGGAGGGTGCTAGGTCCATTTTGTTGCTCTCCTTTCCCTAACTTTAAGGTGTCACTGTTAGGTTTGGTACCAAAGAAAAAGCAGGGGGAATTTCGCTTAATTTATCATTTATCTTACCCTGTGGGTGAGTCAGTGAATGATTTCATTCCCAGTGAAGGGGCTAGAGTAGCGTATTCATCTTTGGATGACACAGTTTGGGTCATTAGGAGTTTCAAGGACCCTTGGTTAGTTAAAGTAGATATTGAGTCAGCTTTTCATTTGCTACCTGTGAGGGAGGAAGATTGGCCATTATTAGGCATGGTGGTAGGGCACAAGTTTTATTTTGACACTGCCATGCGTATGGAATGTGCGGTGGCATGTGCTACTTTTGAGAAGTTTAGCTCAGTGTTGCACTGGATATAGCAGTAGAGGGTGGAGAATCAGCAAGCCGTGCCCTATTTAGATGATTTTTTTTTATTGGTGGGGGAATGTAGGCAATGGGTGCAGGTAGCTATGCAAGAGCTTGTGGGGATGTGTGAGGCCTTGGGGATACCTTTGGCTAAGCATAAGTTGGAAGGCCCGGCAGGGGCCTTTGAATTTTTGGTGTTGATCATAGTTGCAGAGCAAGGTTTGTTTTGTTTGCCTCAAGGTAAGATGGTTATGCTGCGGGGGGCAAGATCATTTGGGTGAAGTCTAGGCCTAAGGTTCGGGTGAATGATGTTATGGAATTGTTGGGTTTGTTGAACTTCGCGTGCAGGTCATGCATCCTGTGCAGACATTTTGTCGGTCTATGGCATTTTTGTTGAAAAGACGTAAGGGTAAGCACCACTGAGTATGGGTCAGTAAGTTGGCACAAAAGGATTTAGATTTCTGGATGGAATTTTTACCACAGTTTAATGGGATTTCATTTTGGCAGTTAGATTGGGATATACAAGTAGAACTGCAGTTGTTTACTGATGCAGCTGGGGGGTTGGGAATGGGTGCTTACTTTGCGGGTCAATGGTTTGCTGCTCCATGGCTGGAGCATTGGTCAGAGGAGTAGAAACAGGACGTTGCCTTTTTGGAGTTGATACTAATCTGGCCGGCTTCGGTGGTATGGCAGGATCGTTTGAAGGGGCCGAGGGTGGTATTCCATTCAGATAATTCTGTGGTGGTGAGAGTGCTACAGATAAAAATGGCTAAAGCACCTTGCTTGTTATTTATTCTTAGGAAACTGGTGTTGCATACCTGGCTGATTAACTTTTCTTTTACAGGGTTGCATGTATCGGGGGTTTTGTATGAGATATCTGATAATTTGTCTCATTTTCCATTTTGCAGGTTCCGTCAGGTGGCTCCAGAAGCGGCTTTGCATCCATCAGTTGTCCCATCCAGAATTTGGCAGATTGGGCAATAGTGATTGACAGGTCGGTGCAACAATCATGGGCGGCATCCATGAGATGAGCCAATGGTAGGGCATTGCTTGAATTTGATAAATATTTGTGGCAGTTATCTGATGAGGACTGCGTGTGGTCTGAGAATTTACTATTATGTTATCTAGCCATGTTGAAGGGGCAGGGAAGGGCAGTGCGAATGGTGAGTGTGGCCCTAACAGCCATTGCTGTGTATACTCGGTTGGCTGGATTAGAGGATTTCACTAGGTCATGGGTGGTGGATAGAGTGTTAAAAGGGCGGGCTAGAGTTGAAGGGAGCAGCACGAATAGGAGATGGCTGGTTAAAAAAGTATTTTAAGGATGTTGTTAAAGGGTTTGAGTAAAATGTGTGGTTGTTTGGATGAGTATGTGTTGTGGTGCACAGTTAGAGTTTGGATGTATTGCGATGTGTTTCGTGTGACGGAATTATTGGGTTCGTTGGTATGGGAGAATGTATTGATATTACCTAGGGCGGTGCATATTAGATTGCATTATTTGAAGACAAATCAGGATGGGGCTTGAGGCACCCATTGTTTGGAGGAGGTATGGGTAGCTTGTAAATGTCCAGTAGTTTGAGGAAGAAAGTTCTGTGGGGCGTGGAAGGGTAGAATTCTAGGGTTGTTTTTTTCAGCAGTGAGTGGTAAAGCATTGGCAGTTGAGCAATTAAATGTGGTTATGAGAAGGGCGCTTTGGAGTGTGGGTTTGCAAGGGGATAAGTTTTCTTCACATTCCTTTTGGATGGGTAGGGCATCTGATCTGGCTAAGGAAGGTAGGTCAGTGGAAGTAATCAAACAGGTGGGTCGTTGGACATCCAATGCCTTTTTGAATTATATTAAGTAGTTTGTAGAGGCTTTATTTAAAAAAAAATGTTTTTCTTTCTCTCTTCTCTTAGAGCAGAGATGGATCATCATTTTGGGCCATTCCTTCATATTCTGGGATGCTAGGCATGCGGAGGTTAGACCCAATGGCATAAATCTGGGTGTGGATCATTCTGTCTTAAAGATCATTTGGCATGGTAATAGAGGGCTAAGGTGGAGTCAAATATTGCAAGAACTTAATGGGTTGCAGGTTAAGTCGGGGTTGCATCAGGTGTTAGTAATTCATTCAGGTGGCAATGACTTAGGCAGGGTACCAAAGAGGCAAGTGGTTTGTCAAGTTCCTGAGGACATTTTAGCATTGCGGAGGATGTATCCAGGGATGGTTCTTATCTGGTCTGAGATTATTCCTCGGTTGGTATGGAAAGGGGCATGGAATTTTCCCACCATGGAGAAGGCTTGTAGATATGTCAATTTTAAGCTGGCAAATTATTTGGGAGAAATTGGGGTACATATGGTCCGGCATGTAGAGTTTGACAGTAAGGATCCAGTGTGGTATAGACCAGATGGTGTTCATCTCAACAATTTTGGTTTGGATTTATTTAACCTTAATTTGGGTTTGATGGTGGAGGATCTTGTGAAGAAAGGTATTGTTTGAGGGGGAACAGCCCTTTAAGGGCTGTTGGGTGGAGAAGAGGGTCAGGCCTGGCCCTCTTCTGTTCCCCCTCAACAGGATGGTGGATAGAAAATTGGTAGTTGTGAAGAATTAAAGTGAGCAGGGATGCTGCCTTTGTTGTTTATCCAAGGTGAGCAGGTATGCTGCTTTGTCTTTAGTTATTGTGTATATGGGTGAGCAGGGACACTGCCTGTATGTTGATTTGATTGATGCTTGAAACAGTTTTGTTGCTGTTTCATTAGCTAACTATATTCAAGGGGTGAGCGGGAATGCTGCCCTTATGTTTTTTATGTCTTTTATGTTCCAATAAAGTTATGTTATTAAGAAATTTATCACAATAAAAGATGTCAAATGTCTGTGGGTGTTTGTATATTTATTAGGACCGTGACAAAGGTCTTTTAAAGAGCTTGACATTAATCATCACATTGACTATGTCCTATAGTCAACCTGCTGACCCTAATAAATTGTTCTTTCAATCTATTGTTTTTTAAAGCCATATGGTGTAATTTGTTCTAAAATAAATGCAAATTACCTTGAACTTTCTTAAAAATTCTAGTGAGCAATAGCCTCTGCTTCTTAGAAACCATCAAACTTAAATAGTTAATAATATTAAAATCAAACTCAAGAGCAAAAGACAAGTAATCGCCCCATCATTTAAATAATTAATAAATTCCAATAACTGCATCTCACTTCCTTTCCACACAACAAAAATAGTATCAGTGAAATGTTTGTGAAGTGAAATTTACTTCATTTATTCAGACTTATAAACTGCTACAGATTCCTAAACAGTCTTAATCAGATTGTCGTAACTGGGTGCTATAGTTGACCCCATGGCTACCCCATTGATCTGCCTGTAAAACTGGAATCAAACTGATGGAAATTGTAAGAAAGAATCACATAAAAAAATCTGAATACACTACATTGCCTATTAGAAAAGGCCTGCTGAAAGCAAACTTTCATGCACTTTGTCCAAGCCTTTATGATTTGTAATGACTGTATATGAAGAAACTATATCAGTTATGACTAAAATACCATTCTCTCATAGCTGTGAATCATCTATGCTTCTAATAAAATGAGAGGAATCATATATGTAAGCTTTGTTCATGGTGACAACCCTTTGCAAGTGTTTGTCAACAAATAAAACTATTGTTTCCTTCCTACACCACCTGCTGGGAGCAACGGGCCTAAAAGGGGATTTATCCACATTTGTCTGTATTTTGGGAATGTGACTGACTCTGGCTGATCTTTTGTTGAAATATCAGAAAAATCAAAGTATATCAAACCCTCCATTAACTTTCTTCTATAAAAGAATCAATTAATATATACCATTTAACTATCTATTCTCAAAAAGCTTCCTTGTAAAACTTTTAAATCTTACAGATTAATTGACAAACCCTTGCAAAGGGTTGTGGCCAACAGCAAAACCTACATATGTGATTATTTCCATTTTGTGAGAAGCATAGCTGATTTACAGCTATGTGAGAATGATATTATAATCACGATTGATAAAGTTTCTTTATATATTATCATTCGCAATTATGATAGTTTGGACAAAGTGCATGAAGATTTGCTTTTGGCAGGCCTTTTTTTTTTCTAATAGGCAATGGAGACTATACACAGAGGTTTTGGATGTGATTCTTGTTTCAGTTTGATTCTCAGTTTTACAATCAGATAAATTTGGTAGCTATGATACCCAGTTAAGCCAATCATTTTATGGCTATTTGGGAATTTGAAACAGTTTATAAGTCTGAGTACATGAAGTAACCTGCACTTTAAAAATGTTTCGTTGGTGATATTTTTTGTTGTATGGAAAGGAAGTGAACCACAGGAGCTGGAGTTTATTAATTATTTAAATAGCAGGGACAATTACTTGTATTATACATTTCTGCTTTATTTTAATTCTGTTACGTATTTAGATTTGATAGTTTATAAGAACCTGGAATTACTATACAGTAGAATTTTTAAGAAATAAGTTCAAAGTAATTCTTATTTATTTTACAACAGTTTACACCTAATGGCTTTGAAAAATAATATAGTGAAAAGAAAATTTATTAGAACCAGCAGGTTGACTGATGAAGATGAATGCCAAGCTCTGTGAAAAGTTTTTGCAGAAAGGTTACCTGGCTAAGTTAATTAATAATGCTTATCTGGATGTGAAAAAAAGATAGGTCTACTAGGTTAAAGCCCTGTAGACTAGTTAAGGAAAGCAGTAGTGAAATGGCAGTTCTTAATACTGTCATGGATTTTACTACTTTGCTTGCACTTAAAAGTTTCTTAGATAAGAGAAAGATCAAGAAAATTGTTAGAAATAATAGGACATTTCTTACAAGTTTCTCTGGTATAGGTGTTAACATAGGTGAGGCACCATTGTTTGTTAGTAAAAGAGGGACTACTAGTCTTAAAAATATTTATCAAGCTAGACTGGGCAATATATTGGGTTATCCATCTTATAAATCTGCTTTTTTTGTCCCCTTCCACTGTTCCTTCATTATTACTGGCCTGGCTTTCATGTCCTGTTTGCACTGAATCAACCAGACACTCCATACTCCTGGACTTATTCCCTTAATTGCTGTAGACAGTCATGGATTGCAGGCAGTGAGGCTCAGCACGTCTGAGCTTCCGTACAGGGGACTCTTACTTTAGCCTACCCTGTTACTTTCCCCTCCCTTCTGTGGCAACATGGTACAGTCCTGAAGGGCATACAATGTGGGATCTGCAGTGTATCGCCCTGGTGCTGTAGCAGCTCAGCCAAGCCCCACTACACCCCCCCCACTGACCACGCCTCTACAGACAATATCCCCAGCCTCCACCAAGGTTCATCACCTGAAGATGTCCATGTACCACTGTTCTCCCAGTATGGGCATGCCCATCACTCCCTGCCAATCTTTCAGTTGCCCAGGATGCTAATTGAACCCAGGTCACTTTGGTGATAGTCAGGGCTTTATCCCTCTGTACTTCCAGAGCAGCTAATCTTATAAGCCTTTTTGAATGTATAAATGTCTGGAGTAAAATTATTGTAAATGTGCTAATCAAAATAAGATTGTTTCTTTGTAAGATAGAAAATTTGTGGTACTGGTTTATTCAATTATAAGACCCGATTTGTTGTTTATGCAACTGTTTGTTTGGCATGTAAAACTTTTTATATTGGTAGAACTTTAAGAGAACTAGATCACAGATTCTATGAGCATGTACTTGCTGTTTGTTTTACTTATTCATTTTTTATTTTTTAACCATTCAATAGTTGACGTGTTTTGGAAGTCTTTGTTATTTTATTTTCAGCACCCATTTGAAAAAGCTTACTTTACAAATAAATAATCTAAAACAATATTGACACCTACAAAAGCTAACTGAGGATTCCTTCCACAAGTCTACGCAAAACTAGTTATACTAGATGACGGTAAAATCACTGTAAAACTCCAAAACAGTGCTGGTTAACAGTTGTCAAAGTTTTATAAGCTAGTTAAAAAATGAGAAACCTGTCCCTTCACAGATGAAACAACCTATAAAACAACATGTGGATTTAATGCATACTACATAAATCTTGCTAACTTCCTTCATAAACTCAATGTACACAACACAACAGTAAGTGACATGGTCACTACCACCATGACATAAAAAGAAACAATATTGAAAAACTTAATTCTTCCTCTCTTGCAGCTGGTAAACTATCAGTAGAATATCTCAAAATAGCTGCAGAAGCTTTTTCAAACCCACTATACATATTTACAAATGTGTCTGTCCAAAAAGCAATATTTCACATGCCATGGAAATAATCCTAAAGGAATAGATAGTAGCATTGGTAGGGTGGGGCAAATGGGAAGCTGCCCAATGTGCAAAGTGCTAGGGGCCATAATGGGCAGATCCCAATCAGTCTTCAGTGAAGTGAAGTTACTGGACTGGAACTAAAATACTAGTATTCCACTTGTGTTCAGAACTGAAGTGCTTAATGCTCTTTCTGTGGTGTAAGCTGTAGGAGCTGCTTGCTACAAATATAGCAAACAGATTGAAAGTTTTCCGTTATTTTGTTTTGTAAATGCTTTGGCACTCTGTTTACATAAACCACAGCAAGTACATATTACAAATGTGGCAGGCAGCTTCCTACAGTTTAAAAAGAGAAAGAAGAGATCTTCAGTATTGCCTTCCAAGTTTGGAAAGCTTCTGGGGGGAGCACTAGATGAGGGAATGGTTCTGAGTGTTGGAAGAGCTAGCTTTTCATCTTGGAATTGTTCTCACAAAATGGAAACAATCCAGTGTTATTTCCTTACATCAAATTGTCAAATAACTTGAACTAGTAAACTACCGACCTATAGCCATTTTGCCCTCTCTGTCTAAAATGAACAAAAAATATGTTCATATACAGTTGATCAATTACATAACAGAAACACATCATGGATTTGGCCCAGGCCATAGCACAGAACATCTTTATTAACTTTCATTAACTTCAATTTCATTACAACAGATTAAATCAAGATTCAGTGGCTGCATCCCTATTTTATACCGATCCAAATAATTTCATATGGTTTCACATTTCATGATATTACTTAAAATTCCTGGAACTAGTCCTCATTAACAATAGTTGAAAAGCTAAGAAACCAAGAATAAATCCAAACTAGTAAGCAACGAAACAATGGTGAAGCCAACCACAGGAGAAAAGACTGGTTGTGTAGTTTCACAAACGTTTTTAATTTAATACCAAAGTTGAAGTAAAATAAAAACAAAAAATATCTGTAAAACACTTGACAGCGTTTAAAGCACTTGACAGCGTTTTTCGTCCCACCAAATAGCAGAACTTCCTCAGACAGCAACCAGCCATTAAACAATTGAGACTTAAATAACCTCTTAGCTAATTAATTAATAACAGTTGATTTAGACACAAATTTTCATTTAAAATGGGCTCTCCATTGAAAAGCCTATCTGTACATCTCATTTAACCAGCTGTAAACACTAATTACAAATGCATTCGGTTAACACTCGTCTATAAAACCAGTATAATATAACCCTATTTCAACAGTGATAAAAAATATTAATAGTACATAAAATAAGGGTACTAATGTATCACTAAACATTTTAAGTGTATACAGTTTTAAGGTTTTTTTATGATTAATAATAAAAACTATCAGATCTTATAATTTATTTTTTAAAAAGCTAGACATAATTAAAAATAAGTAAAACTGTTCAGGAACCTATTTTTATACAGTAGGTAAGGTTTTAACGCTATAAGCTAACCAGTAACCCCCCAACTGAAAAGTCTCAGGGGAAACCATATATTCCTGATGTTTATAATGGTGTTTTTTACTACCTCAAGAGATTTTTCAACTTCAAAATACAGGCAATTGAGCAAGCTTCATTGATGCCTGGGTCTCTACAAGCCGCAAGGCGCAGTTGCCATGCTAATTCCTTTTTCTCCAATTCTAGTTTTAAATAGTTCTCATTGGCAAATTTATTGGCTTCACTGTATTTGGAGATGCCGTCTATGGCCATAAAAGTGAAGCCATGGCCACTATTGGTGTCACAATGCCTAGCCAAGGCATTCTCATCCTTCTTCTTTGCAATTGCATATAAGTGCTCGTAGACCCTATCTCGAAGGTGTCTCTCCGTCTTTCCTACATAAAAAGACGGACATTGCTTGCACTGCACTAAATAAACAACCCCCTTGGAAATACATGAAAACCCCCCTCTTATGTCATATCTAACTGACCTAAAAGTAAATGTACTTGATGTTTTAATTTCTTTACAATATTTACAAGCACCACATCTCTTTGTTCCCCTTTTTTCTTTAGTGTCGGTAGGTTTTGTTTCAAGAAGCCTCTTCATATTTGTACCCCTTCTATATGTTATTACTGGATCAATATTTAAAATTGTAGATACATTTTTATCCATTGATAAGTAACCCCAGTATTTTCTCACTATTTTACCTATAGACACAGCCTCTGGGCAATATGTAAAAGTAAATGCTATTGTAAAATCATTGTTAGTGTCATCCCTTACTGTAATGTCCTGTTCCAGCCTGTTGTTTATATTCACCTGTGTACTTATACTAACAATTTCCATGTTAGTGTTTACCTTACCATCCAAACTGGCATTCTCATTGACCAAAAGGGGAACATAAACACCTTTTTTCCTTTTTTCTTTCACTTCTTGGAAAATGTTGTCTAAAAATGACCTAGGATATGCTCTCCTTAAAAACATCTGGTAGAGCAATTTACATTCCTCTTCAAAGTCACTTTGCAGTGTGGTCATTCTTGCCGCCCTCACCAGTTGGCCCTTAACCACCGCTTTTTTCTGGTGAAGGGGGTGCATACTGGTGAAGTGAAGGAAATTGTTTGAATAGGTCACTTTCCTAAAAATTTTTGCTGTATATGATGCTCTATGTTTCTTTAATTCAACATCCAAGAAGTTGATAGTATTCTCTTGGAAGTTGTATGTGAAAGCCAAGAACGTGGTTGTTGAATTAAGAAATTCAACAAATCGTTCTGCTTCTTCCTTGTTCCCTTTAAATAAAATGAAAATGTCGTCAAGAAACCTTCTGTATAAACTTGTTTGTTTAAACCACTGGCTGTTAAAGATCAAGTTGTTCTCCCAGTGGGCCAAATCCAAGTTTGCAAAGCTAGACCCCACTGGTGACCCCATAGCCACTCCAATTTTTTGCACAAATAGCTTGTCTTCAAATGACACAAAATTATTTTTTAAAATAATGTCCAGTAGTTGCTCCATCAATAAGCATTCATTAACGTTTGCCCCCTTAGAACTAATAAAATCCAATACCCACTCAACCCCCAACTCATGGGGTATACAGGAGTACAAATTAATTATGTCCACTGTCAGGAAATTCATGGTTGCATCAAATTCTACTGTTTGTAACTGCTGTAAAAAGGCCCACGAATCTTTTAAAATGTGAGCTTCTGAATTAACATACTTCTTTAAAAAGTTGTCTACAAATTTAGCACATGGGTATAATATAGACTGCCTTGCATCAACCAAGGCCCTAAAAGGTGGATTTAACGTGCTTTTATGCAACTTAGGAATCCCAAATATTTTTGGGATTCTTGGGGCTAACAGTGTAAGGTATGTATGTTGTTCTAGAGTAATGAGCCCATCTGTGAACGAGTCACTGATGAACATTTTTATTCTATTATGTGCTTGATTCAATTCATTCCTACTAATAGGGGCATAGGTGTTACTTTCTAACAGTTTTAACATAATATTAGAGTAATCCTCCTTATAAAACACTACCAACCCTCCTCCTTTATCTGGCTTCATAAGCCTGAGGGATAGATTTCTTAGTAAATCTAAAAGGGATTTTTCCTCTAGGGACAAATTACTGTGGCCTTTGTTAGAATGTATCAATACATCTCTGAATTCATTTTCACATAAAAACTCAAACATGCTCAAGGTGTTGTTCTGGGGTGGATTAAATGTACTTGCTGTTCTTAAACTGTTATCATTTTTTGTGTGCTTTCCAAATAATACATTCAAATTCAATTTACGTAAAAACAGTTTAAAATCAACCAACAATTCTGCAATGTCACATTTCTTTGAGGGAACAAACGTCAATCCTTTAGCAAATAGGTCAACCAAAATTTGGTCAATTTTACATTCCGTAAAATTATATACAGAAAAGTCACCCACACTATTTTGTAGAATTTCAAATAATTTTACCCCAGTCAATTGTAACTGTTGCTGTTGCTGCGGGTGTTGTACCTCCGGTTGGTCCCCTGCATCCGGTTCGAGGTCCAGTTGCCCCCCCTCCCCCGTCTGAAGTTTTTTTGTGGTGCTTGATTCTGGATTAGGTTGTTATCAGTAAAGTACATTTGATTCGAACTTTGACAGTTTAAATCTCCTTTAAGGGTGTCACCCTCATTGTCAAACCCCCCCCATGTCCAATTCGGTCCCTGCCTCCAAGTTACTTGAAACATTTCTGTTAAACTTTTGGCTGCTTTGATCTCTATGCGCCATTTGGTTACCAGAATGCTTATATTTATTAACATTATTTTGGCGTAGTAATGGTTTGGGGTAAGCTACCCCTTCTTGGTAGGCTTTTAAGTCTCTTTGCAATTTTTTAATTTTATTGAGCTTTAATTTCGCCATCTGCTGTGCTATACTGGAAAGAATTCTGTCATATTCGAATTCGTTCCTTTTAAAGTCAATATCAATCCTTATGTCCTGTTCCAAGGCACCTGCTTCTTTGGTTAACGTGTCTAGGTCAGCCTGATAATACTTTGCCATGCATTGCATGACTTCTAAACCATGCCTGTTGTACAAGCTTGTTAATTCATTGAAAAATTCTGAGCCATAAACCAACCCTGAAGGGTATGAGTGGTGTCTCAACCCTTTAGGGACAATGTTCTCTTTGATACATTTGTTAAAATAATTTAACTCTAGTTGCAATTTTTTAGTCTTAAATAGTTTAGTGTCAAACAACTTTAATTTATCCATCAATGGAGCTTCGTTTTCGTTTAGTTGAATAATCTCATCACTTGCCTGCAAACTCTCCATGTCAAGTTCTGTATTAAGCCATGTGCCAACATTAAAATTATTGCCAGTAGAATGCCCCAGAGATCACCTACGTCCTGTGCTCCCACTTGCTTCACCAAACTGATTGCGCTGAGGTAAACCTGGCTTGTTGACATTGCAAGCATGTTGTGCACCCGGAACTGTCATAATGGAACCAGTTGCTGTACTTTTAGGGTCCCCGCTGGAGTTTGAAACATTGTCCATTTTCTCCGATAAGCGGTCGATCCTCTTATTAATTAGTTCAAGTAACTGTGTAAGGTTACCTTGTGACGAATCCTCTCCGTCCGTGTTGTCATCCATTTCTACACAGTTGGCAACCAACAAGCAAACACAAGAAACCAAGAATAAATCCAAACTAGTAAGCAACGAAACAATGGTGAAGCCAACCACAGGAGAAAAGACCGGTTGTGTAGTTTCACAAACGTTTTTAATTTAATACCAAAGTTGAAGTAAAATAAAAACAAAAAATATCTGTAAAACACTTGACAGCGTTTAAAGCACTTGACAGCGTTTTTCGTCCCACCAAAGAGCAGAACTTCCTCAGACAGCAACCAGCCATTAAACAATTGAGACTTAAATAACCTCTTAGCTAATTAATTAATAACAGTTGATTTAGACACAAATTTTCATTTAAAATGGGCTCTCCATTGAAAAGCCTATCTGTACATCTCATTTAACCAACTGTAAACACTAATTACAAATACATTCGGTTAACACTCGTCTATAAAACCAGTATAATATAACCCTAATTCAACAGTGATAAAAAATATTAATAGTGCATAAAATAAGGGTACTAATGTGTCACTAAACATTTTAAGTGTATACAGTTTTAAGGTTTTTTTATGATTAATAATAAAAACTATCAGATCTTATAATTTATTTTTTAAAAAGCTAGACATAATTAAAAATAAGTAAAACTGTTCAGGAACCTATTTTTATACAGTAGGTAAGGTTTTAACGCTATAAGCTAACCAGTAACCCCCCAACTGAAAAGTCTAAACCATATATTCCTGATGTTTATAATGGTGTTTTTTACTACCTCAAGAGATTTTTCAACTTCAAAATACAGGCAATTGAGCAAGCTTCATTGATGCCTGAGTTGCCATGCTAATTCCTTTTTCTCCAATTCTAGTTTTAAATAGTTCTCATTGGCAAATTTATTGGCTTCACTGTATTTGGAGATGCCGTCTATGGCCATAAAAGTGAAGCCATGGCCACTATTGTTATAAGATCTGATAGTTTTTCTTATTAATCATAAAAAAAAATTAAAACTGTATACACTTAAAATGTTTAGTGATACATTAGTACCCTTATTTTATGTACTATTAATATTTTTTATCACTGTTGAATTAGGGTTATATTATACTGGTTTTATAGACGAGTGTTAACCGAATGTATTTGTAATTAGTGTTTACAGTTGGTTAAATGAGATGTACAGATAGGCTTTTCAATGGAGAGCCCATTTTAAATGAAAATTTGTGTCTAAATCAACTGTTATTAATTAATTAGCTAAGAGGTTATTTAAGTCTCAATTGTTTAATGGCTGGTTGCTGTCTGAGGAAGTTCTGCTATTTGTGTCAAGTGCTTTAAACGCTGTCAAGTGTTTTACAGATATTTTTTGTTTTTGTTTTACTTCAACTTTGGTATTAAATTAAAAACGTTTGTGAAACTACACAACCGGTCTTTTCTCCTGTGGTTGGCTTCACCATTGTTTCGTTGCTTAATAGTTGAAAAGCTACCTTGACCACTGAAGATATTGTGAATAATGGGTTGTTGAGCTGTCAACTCCACAACAAGTAGCATTGTGTACCAGAAGGTTCAATATTATGACCTTTATTCTACAACAAATTTATAAGTTAAATGCATACAGTCTCTTACTCAGCAAATGTAATCCAATATGCAGATGAGGCAAGAATAATATGTGCTGCCTTTTCAATCAAGCAGCTCTGAAATGACCCGCAGCATAACTCTGCAAAAATTTGAAAACTGTCTGAAACTAGCCAGGGCCAAGGATACTGTTTCTATGTGTTCAGATAATATTAAAGGGCTGTTTACTATTCAGAATAAAACAGGACCTATTAGACACCCTACAGTGACTTTTGACAATGGACATGTCGGCAAGGCACTATCCAAGGCAAAAAAAAAATACTGCTCCTATGGGTCTGAATAACATACCAGGCCATTTACTGACCAGCCTGAAAGAGGATCTGTCAGATCCCCTACAGAGGCTCTATAATGTCAGCCTACAAATAGGCTTTTTTGCAGAACAAGTGGAGGATAACACTGTCATCCCTTTGCACTAAGATGAGACATCAATGGACGTGGGACATTTTAGGCTCTTAAGTCTAGCCAACCTCATCATGGCATTAATAAATAAAGACGTTGGTAACCAGCAAAAGCTTAACCCAAAGTAATTCAGATTTGCTAATGGGAAAACTTGCCTACTTAACCTGGTTGACTTCTTTAAGAAGGCTACAAAAACAATAGATAAGGGCAAATCGGTACACACTGGATGTCTATGATTCTCAAAGACATTTGATTCCATCCCACACTCATGTATTGTAGATACACTATCCCAGATAAATGATAATCTCTATGCAACCCATTGGATAGCAAATTGGCTCACAAATGGAATCCAGAAAATGAGTGTTGGCTGCTCCACCTCATCCAAAAGACCTGCCTCTAGCTGCACACCCCAGGCTCACTCCTTGAGCTGCTCCTCTTTTGAATTTACACTTTGAGGGTCAAACCTACTGTTCTGGGTTTACGGATGACCAGGTTTCAGATAACTGTAAACACAGTGCCATCATAAACTCCCCAGAAAAAAACAAGATGTTCTCAGATCTCTTTCCCAAAACAATAGCTGGTATCAAAAGTAAATGAAAAGAAATGCATAATATTATCCATCAGGAAGAAAGACATTCCTTGTAACTATCATGTTGACAACACAACTCTGAAAGTTGATCCATAGTTATGACTAGGGGAACTTATGTAGACAATAAACTGCCATTCCATCTCTATGTATCCACTATTGTAAAGAAGTGTTTTTTTCATTGCACAGTTTATTAGTATGGTTATGATGTCTAGGTCTAGGGATGTGATCATTCCACTGTGTTCTGCATTCATCAGGCCCATCCTTAAGTATAATGGCCTATTTGGTATATGACTGTCCAAATATTTGGCACAACTCAAATGCCCACAGTGCTTTCTTAGTAAGAAAATCAGGGCCCTGAATCATAAAAGTCATTCAGACCATCTCAAAGCATTGTCTCTCTTCTCTGTGTATTATAGCCTACTGATGAGTGATCTCATACCCTCAACGGACCCTCCTTTGATACTTACTGCACACTTGCAAGTGCAATGGGGACATAAACACCTGCTCAAGAAATGTAAATCTCTTTTGCAACATAAAGAGAATATGTAGGAGGGATAGATGTGTATCATATTGAATACCATTTCTTTGTAATTGTCTTGTTCTCCACATACAGCAAAGTACTTCTCTTACACTGGATCAACTCCTGTGCATTCAGCACATCAGGCAACAAGCACCCTTCAGGACTTGTTGGTTCAAAAGCAGGTACAGATTTTACAGGATCAGGTTGCTAGCCCAAGGTCCACCACTCCTTAGATGGTGTACCACACATGCACACCCAGAGCCAATTTAGAGTATCCAATGGGTGCACCGCACACTTGCACCTAAGGCCAATTTAGAGTGTCCAATCCACCTACTGCATGTCTTTGGAATGTGGGATGAAGGCAGAGCACCCAGAGAAAACCCACACAAAGTCAGGGAGGACATGCAGACTCCACACAGAAGGCACAACAACTAAGAATCAAATCGGAAAACCTCTTTCTGGGGGGCAACAATGCTAACCGCTACACCACTGCACCATCCACTTTTCTTATACTATTCAAATATAATCTGGATGAATGGAAGGGTAACACACCCCTTAGCTGTTCAGATTTTCACAGAATGTCCAGATTTTTGCCTCCAAATTTTTGTCCGTCCTGATAACATTTGTGGTTTTGGGGCAAATCACTGTGATGATATTAGGAAATAAATTAATAAATGATGACATACATTTGAGTTTCAGACTTCATATCCTTCAGAAAAATGTATGTTATTGCAAACCCTGTTATTCTAGCAACTTTCTATGTTTATAAGAGCAATATTTGATTTCATATCCTTCAGAAAATGAATGTTATTACAAACCCTGTTATTTTAGCAACTTTATACATTTATAAGAGTAATATTTAAATCCTCCCCCTAGTTTGGGCCTTTGTCCTTCCTTTATGTCAGGTTTGTCCAGATTTCTTGGTTAAGAGGTTGAGATGTATGCTGAAAAACCTCAGTTTCATCCCTTGTTTAGCAACTTTGTCCCTCATGGATAGGGGCAGCATGTTGATATTCTACTCATCTCTGGGTTATTTGTACTGAAAATACAGGAATGTATGGCTAGGCTTCTAAAGATCCTCATGGATCAACAGCCTGCAAAAGTACATATTAACCTATGAACTTATAAACTACTCTTAAAGCCAGATAAAAGATATTATTTTCTCCTCTGACCCAACATTCAAACTTTTGTGAATTAATGATATTATCAGTCAATAATACTAGAATTGAGGAACTAGTAACAACAAAGTGGTGTGTTGGTACGAAAATATTACCAAGAACCAAAAAACGCACCAAAAGGACTGTAGGTTACTTCATTTTAATAAAAAAATGAATAAAAACATCCACAGATAATCATGTTAAGTGCTTTCATCAAAAAGTATAACTTCATCAGAACAAGTCCAACAACTTCAATGTATTTAAATACTGCTCACATAATTGCTAAAAATCATTCAGTTAATTAATTAGCCAAGGTACTGTTTTTAAAGTGCCATAATCATAAAAACTTTGTAAAAAATGTAAATCATTTCTAAATAATTTTCCAGCAAAATACATGAATATTCTTTATGTTAAACAATTCTCGTGAAAATTGCACCTATATCATGTCAGTATGTTATATAAAAATATTTCTTTAGAAAAATAAGTAATATATAATATTACATTAATTAATACATTAGAACACCTACTTTAAACCTATGTGATTTGAATTGCCCTTTCTTTTAACACTGGGAATATGGATATATGGTCATTTAAACCTGGAGGAAGTTTGCAGCCAACCTAAGTTGCCACATGAATTCCTTCTTACATAAATAATTTTTCCAATATCCTCCCCTCACATCCAGGCTGACCATATCTACAATACCAAACTTGATCCCAGTGTATCCATTACAATCCCGGCTATGTTTGAAAAGGGCATTCATCTCTTTTTTGTTCTTGATTTCATACAAATGCTCATAAATCCTACATTTAAGAGCTCTCTCAGTTTTCCCAATGTAAAACCCTTTGCAGGTATTGCACAATGCAACATAAACTGTCTTACTGGTGTGAAAGTTCCCTTTTCTGAAATGTATAACACTGCCAATCTTGTTATTTAACGTTACAGAAGAAACCTGTAATAGATACCCACACTGGGAACATTGTCCACAGGGTTTAGTGTTTTCCCCAATATGGGAATAGCCCACCTTGAACTTCTCCAGGTTTAACTTTATATTGTTGCATACTTTCATAGAGAAGATAGGTTTCTCCCCAATGTTCCTGTGAATATCACTTTTAATCTTAAATATACCGCAATTCTTGTATAAAATCTGCTTAATCTGGTTAGACAGGGGACTGTATTGAATGGCACATGCCTGATTGTAATTCTTAATATTTATAGTAAGGGGGGAATCATTTTCTTGTTCACCTCCAGTAATTTCTAATCCATAGCCAGGCTCGTCCCTCCTGGACCCAATCCTAGTATTCTCACTACCCAATAGATGTTTATATTTCTTCCCCCATTCATCAAAAATTTCTTTCATGATGAGTTCCACTATATGAGGGGGATATCCTCGCTCAAAAAACATGGTCTTCAATAAGTCAAGCCCTTTTATTACGTCTTCCCTCTGAGGTCATTCTGATCACCCTAATTGCCTGTCCCTTCACTATACTTTTTTTTCTGGTTTTTAGGGTGGTGACTCAGGAAGTGTAGGTAGGCATTACAAAAAATGGGCTTGTGCTACACGTTGGATTTGAAACCACAATTGGTCTTATTAATCCACCTATCCAGAAAACTAATTTCTGATCTATTGGTCTCATGGGTATACTTCAAGAAGTTAGTAATGTTGTTTAAATACTCAATAAAGTGGGGTATATCTTCCTGTTTCCCCTTCCAATGAATCAAAATATCATCCAGGAATCTTCGATATGTTACTATATCAGTAAACCAAACTAATGAGCTGTATGAAGCACAAACCCAGGCTAACGATGTAAAATAAGTTTAAATTTAATAAAGTAAGCACACGCTTTCTGAGAACTCAATGGTGCTCCTTCTTCAGACAAAAAGAACAAACACTTCTAAATGTCAAACAGGTTATTTAAAACAAATTATGTTAATTCAATGTGTTTAAACTAACAAATCACGCTACCCCATTAAGGGGTGTGTGTTCATGCTACTGACACCAGCAATCAAACAACATACTTACATCCTAAGAAAGTGTAGATTAAACAATCCTAAATCTCTATACACCATGTAAATAAAAATTAAAATTAAAAATAATAATCATAATAAAAATCAGTCATACAATGAGTTTTACATTTTTAAAAAGTTTTAAACCTACGGACCCTAAAACTTAAAAAAACAACCACCACAAATTATCTTTTCAAGGATAAGTACTTTAAAATACAGCTAATAGACACATAGTCATTTAAACATGGATACATATAGGCAGCTGTACGAATCTGCCAAAAAAGTTCACAGATTTCTAAAAGATTTTGCCAAGGGCCCCCTCGAACATCACAGTCCACTTTCTACAAAACTGTGAACTTAAAGAAATGGTCGGAAAAATAACCAATGTGTCTAGCAAGGGCGTTGTTATGTTCACCTCTACCTATAGCATATATATGCTCGTAGATGCGCTGCTTAATTTTTCTTTCGGTCTTACCGATGTAAAATGCATTGCATCTTTGACAATTAGCCACGTAAACAACACCCCTGGTCTCATAATTAAATTTACCATTAATTTTATAGACTTGATCTCTCAGCTTAATTGTGGGATTTGTACAAATATGTTTACATTGCTTACATGACCCACATTTTGTCATACCTACTTTGTGAACCCGCAAGGCATTGGATCTAACCTCAAACAGTGATTTCAAGTTTTGCCCCCTCCTAAAGGTAACTTTCGGGCCATCACCAAACTTATTAAGTAGGTGGGGGTCCTCTGTGAGCAAAGACCAATTCTTTTTTAGCACCTTCAAAATGGACAAATGGTCTAAACTGAAGGTGCACAGAAATCTAGTCGCAAAAGGGCCTGTTTGATTCTCCATTGGAACACTGTTCTCTAAAGTGTGGTCACCATATGGGACGAGACTTACAGTAGACAAAAGTGGTTTATAAAAACCTGAGCTCCTTTTATTAATAACTTCAGATTTAATGTCAAAAACAAGCCCAGGGGGATACCCTCTATTGGTGAACATACTAGTTAAACGCTCACATTCCACTAAAAAGTCTTCATCCTTGGAAACCATCCTGGCATCCCTAACCATCTGACCTTTTACGACGGCTCTTTTCTGGTGTTTAAGCTGGCTGCTAGTGTAAAAGAGGAATGTGTTGGAATAGGTGGTTTTCGTGTAAGTCTCACTCCTAAGACTATGGTTAACAGGATACTTGATCAACAAAATATCCAGGAAACTAATACGCCATTCCTGTAAGTAATAAGTGAATTCTAAAAAGCTGGTCATGTTAGAAATCCTTTCTATAAAGGGAGGAACCAAAGAGGGATCAGCTTTCCACAATATAAACATGTCATCCTGGTACCTAGTGTACCAGGTGACACAATCGTTAAATGTGGTATCAGGAAAAAGAATGTTTTTTCCAATATGCCAACACACAGTTGGCAAAACTGCCCCCACACGGTGAACCCATTGCTACACCTGAACGCTGGAGGTAGATGTTACTCTCAAACAGCATAAAGTTAGAATTCAATACAATTTCCAATAAAGTTTCAACCAAGTATACATCATTATCGTTAGTCTTTTTGTTCCTAAGGAATTCACTGACCCATTGTGTGCCAAGCTGTTGAGGAATAGCGGTATAAAGATCTTTGATGTCAATAGTTAGAAACTGCCACTCACTGTTGTAGGGAATAATCCCTATATCATGTAGAAAACTCCATGAGTCTTTACAAATTTGTGACTTGAGTTCTAGTAGTGGTTTCAAAATATTGTCAATCAGTTTGGCACACACGTAAGTGATGGACCCACAACCGTCCACAATGGGACAGAAAGGTGGGTCTCTAATAGATTTATGAATTTTGGGAATACCAAACAAGACGGGGAGCCTAGGGGCCACCACCGTCAAGTAATGGTAACAGTCACTGTCAATGACCCTTTCCAAGAATTTGTCTGAAGAAGGAGCACCATTGAGTTCTCCGAAAGCGTGTGCTTACTTTATTAAATTTAAACTTATTTTACATCATTATCCTGGGTTTGTGCTTCCTACATCTCATTAGTTTGGTTTACTGGTTTGTTGTCCTGCTCGTTTAGTGCTTTTTGGTTTACTATGTTACTATATCAACCCGGAATTTACTGTTGAACACATGCTGTACTTCCCAACCCAACAAAACCAAATTAGCATATAGGGATGCACAGGCTGCACCCATGGCAACCCCTCTTGTTTGTTGATAGTACTCACCCAAATAAAAAATATAGTTGTTATCTAAAACGTGCCATAATTTCACAGACAAGTTGGAGTTGCCCCGGATCTAAATTGGAGCATGCCTGTAAGGTACCTTCAAAAAATTCCATCCCCTCAATTCTGGGAATACATGAGAATAGATCCTGGACATCAGTGGTTAAAAATATAACCTCCTCAAACCAAAGCTCTTGCTTTAACTGCCCTATATATCCCAAGAGTCTTTGATAATATGTGGTATACCCATACCTCCCAACCATCCCGAATTACTCGGTTTTTACCGAGTTTTGGGGTCCAAATGATGAGGTGCCACGATTCCTGAGTGATACCCCATCATTTCCGATTTTTCCCCCACTTTATATTTACATTTCACATTGTTTTGGCTGACATCATCATGTGCGCAATGACATCAGCACCGTTGGTACTACCAGCCTATCAGAATTAAGCTCTGCACACATTTCCAGCTGCTGGACTGTTCAAATGCTGCAAGCGGGCTTCTGTTTAAATGCCAGCTGCCTGCTTTCATTCAAGTCTCCTTTTCAAATGTTATCCGGACGTTATGTGGAATGAGACTGTCAGTTTGGATTTAAGGTAACGGGTGGAAGGGCTAAATGCTGTTGCTATTCAAGTGCATTCGAACAGAGCTTGTCAGTTTTAAGGTAATGGAGCGGAAACTTAACTTCAAATGCTGCTGCTTGCAAAGGAGTTTGGATTTTAAGTGTGTGTGTGTGTGTGTGTGTGTGTGTGTGTGTGTGTGTGTGTGTGTGTGTGTGTGTGTGTGTGTGTGTGTGTGTGTTTTACACATATCTGTTAAACTGACCTTTGTTGTCAAACTTTATTAATCTGTTAAAGATTTTGTCCATTGCATTTCACTCACCTCTGCAGTTATACTTGTAAGAATCTAGTAACACTGATACAAATCAAAAGGACTTCATATATGAAATCTTAGATTAGAAAAGTATATTAACTGCAAAAGTAAGAAATGGAGAAATCAGTTTAAACCCAAACATTTTTCGCATATACAGACAGCTTAAAGGCTATTTGTTTATGACTTTTTTAACTCTGTAAGATCTCATTGTTGTAATCCAGTTACGGCTTTCTTAATATGCAACTGTTAATGCTAGTAAAAGATCTCATTGTTGTAATCCAGTTATGGCTTTCTTAATATGCAACTGTTAATGCTAGTAAAATATGCAACTGTTAATGCTAGTAAAAGATCTCATTGTTGTAATCCAGTTACAGCTTTCTTAATATGCAACTGTTAATGCTAGTAAAAGATCTCATTGTTGTAATCCAGTTACTGTTAATCTCATTGTTGTAATCCAGTTATGGCTTTCTTAATATGCAACTGTTAATGCTAGTAAAAGATCTCATTGTCATAATCCAGTTACTGTTAATGCTAGTAAAAGATCAATCTACAATTTATAACATCTATAAGGAAAACAAAAAGGAAAAGGCACACATGTCACTGAGACTCCACCTAAATATTGAAACAGGTTACCTGTCATATTTCATTCAAGACTAGTAGTTCACTTCTGCAATTTTATGTACTTATAGAGCAATTGCTTCTGCTAGATAATACAAAATCCAATAGAAAGCAGCCAGAGAATCTCAAAACTGTTTAATGAAGTGCTTCTGATGGTTAACTGGGTTTATTTCAAGTTACATAAATGAAGTGCCTTCAGCACTTAAGTTATATAAAGATCACACATAGCAATGGTTATGATGGATATCCCTGACTATTCATAAAAATTATACTACCACTTTTTAATAGTATCCTGAGTATGCCGCTTAATTTCATCTTGAAATTATACTATTGCACAGTGACTTTGAAATTTGCAGATATCAGAGCCCTTTCTTTAGAGGTGGCATGAAATACCCTGGCCATCTGCAGATCTGTCAGCCTTTTGCAAACTTTGACTTGTTCTTTTTCTGAGATTACCAATTGGTTGCTTGTTTACAGTAATACCTGATTTTCTGATTACATTTCCAGCCATAAGCTTCACCAAAGAAGATTGTATAAAACATATTAATCACGTTGTTAAAGGAAAAGCAGTGTCGTAGATTATGATACACAATACGTTCAGCCTTCTTAAGTCTGATAAACAGCCTTCCTAGACCAGATGAAGGTGTTTGCTATAGTTCCACTATCAGGAATTATGTACAGCTTAAGAGAGTTAAGTAAGTTTCTTCACAATCAGATGGTAAATTTGTTGACTTGAAATAAATATCAATGAAAATGCATGCAACTTTTGTTTTGGTTAGAGTACAACAAATTTAGTGTGCAAATGACTTGTGTGTGTGTGTGTGTGTGTGTGTGTGTGTGTGTGTGTGTGTGTGTGGACTTTTATGATGGAAATGTTCTCAGCTGGGCAGTTTTGTCATTATGGGTTCATGCATTTTGTTTCATTGCCTACTGAAAAAATGTTCAAACAATACATTTAAAATGTACTGTAACTAAGTGTGCTGTATTATACAAAGAATATAATTTAGCAATTTTCTGTTTATAAGATCAGTATTTGAAATGTGTCCCTATTTAGGGGATGTTTTCCCCATTATTGGCTTGTCCAGGTTTTTTGTGCTATGAGGTTGAGAACTATGGCGAGAAGAGAACTGGATTCACTAAATGATATAGCCATTTAAGTTTCAGTCTTCCTATCTTTTGGGGAAACAAGCTGCTGATTTGGCATAGTGGTATGTTGTTGCTCTGACTGTAGTGCACAGAGCACTGTGTTCAAGTCTTGCCAGTGAAATGCATGGTGGTAACACAACATTTTATTCTAGCAACTTTACAAAATTATACAAACAATGTTTAAAATGTGTCCCTGGTTTTTGGCCTTTTGCCCCCCCCCAAAAAAAAAAATTAAATTGAAAATAAGTGTAAGAAGCTGTGCAAAATGCCTATGCCTTACACCACTGTCATTGTGTGTGTGTGTGTGTGTGTGTGTGTGTGTGTGTGTGTGTGTGTGTGTGTGTGTGTGTGTGTGTCTGTGTGTGTGTGTGTGTGTGTGTGTGTGTGTGTGTGTGTGTGTGTGTGTGTGTGTGTGTGTGTATGTGTGTGTGTGTGTGTGTGTGTGTGTGTGTGTGTGTGTGTGTGTGTGTGTGTGTGTGTGTGTTTTGGAAATGTTCCGAATTGAGCAGTTTTGTCATTACTGTTTCATGCATTTCGTTTCACTGCCTACTGAAAAAAATGTTCAAACAATAAATTTAAAATGTACTCTGTCTAACAAGTGTGCTGTATTATACAAGGAATATAATTTACTAAAGTCAGGAAGGTGTTTCAAAGAACACTTGTATGTTTCTTGTTTTGTGTGCAAGGGGCCATTGATTTGAAAACAACCCAAAGGTAATCTTTATCTGCCACTGGCCAGATGCATTTTCTTTGGATGTGGTGTAGGTGATTTGAAAACAACCCAAAGGTAATCTTTATCCACCACTGGCCAGATGCATTTTCTTTGGACGTGGTGTAGGTTTCAATACTATTTAAATGAATGTGAGTTTCAAGGGCAGAGAAGTTTTAATGCCAAGTCTATTTTCATTGTGAGACAGTATTGCTTTGTTTAATAGATGTCTATTAGTGTTTGTGCATTGTGCTGTAAAGTGTAAAAATAAAATCCAAGTAATAATTGTGGAAGTAAAGCAGTATACACACTAGTGTTTATGGTAAATGGAGCAAAATAGCCAGATAATGGAACATTGTAAAGGCTGCAGGGGGACTCTGGTGCCATATGTTGGTTGTCTGTTGTTCAGTTTGCATGAAAGTTGGTATCCCACAATTCCACCGGAGTGGGTGGGGTTACATAATTATGTATGCAAATTTTATGTTAAACAGCATACAGATTTATACCTATTTTTCATGGGCCTTGTCCAGATTTATGATGTTTCAAGGTTGAGAGGCATGGGTATACCCTCCAAAACATGTTGGTAGGTTTTATCCACAAACACTGCCAAATTATGTGTTTTAGATCCACATGCTGCCACAATGGGTCTAAAGGGTAGAGAAACAATACTTTTATAGATTTTGGGTATACCAGAAAAGATGGGGATCTTAGGATGGGTATTAACAAGAAAACTGTGTTTCAACTGTAATTCTTTGTTCTAATAAATATTCATCAAGATTGCTGTTTACAGGTTGGTAAGCAATGTTTATCTGGTTTCTAGAAATCTGAAGGTAGTTCTCTTCATCAAATAACATCTCCTGCATGATGTTGACATAATTGTCAGTGTTGAACACCACAATACCACCCCCTTTATCTGGGGCCATAATCCTGAGGGTCCTATCACCTCTCAGTTCTTTCATTAAAGTTTTTTCTGGAGTGTTCAAATTGGAGAAAAACGTCCTTTCCTCCACCCATAATTCATATATTTCTTCCTTAACTACCTTTTCAAAGGTGATTACCAGGGTATGTAAAGTGGATTATACTTGCTGTTCTTCCTGATACCATCATTTTTATAGAAAACTGTAGGACCATTGGTAGCCTCAGGAAACATTACCTGAAAATGTAATTTTCTGGTATAAAGATGTATATCTACCATAACATCAGCTAAACTGGGGACTTGGGTAGGGACAAATTTCAACCCCTTCGAAAATAAGGTAAAAAAATCCTCCTTAATCTCTTTGGAAGTATAATTATAAATATTAAACCCCCAAAAGGAATGGACAATTTGACTTCTATCTCCACTCATTAGAAGTCTCTGCTCCTCCCCCAGTTGCCAAATCCTTTCCATGGATTTCCCTGATTGTAAAAGTCTTTTCTTTCCATGTTCCTGTTGGCTATTCTTTTCAAGCATCTGGGTACTTGAAAATCCCCCTTATTAGGACCACTGTTAACTTCTGTCCCCATAAATTCTCCACCCCTATCAACACTGTCATATGCATCACCCTGTAACAGATCTACGTGGGTCATTTCATTCTCACTATCAACTATTCTTTTTTCCGAATAAATTTTGTTAGTGGGATATACTTCATGAAATTCATACTGCTGCATGTCTCGATTTAATTTTTTTCTTTTCTTATAAAATTGTATGTTGCACTTAATCTCCACTCTATTACTTTAACATACAGTCCCTTGTATTGTTGAAACAACAAATTCTGCAGTATACTATTATTCATCTAATCTAATTTTTTCTCCAACTTTACTTTCATTTGCTCCTGATAAAATACTACCTTATCCAATATTTCTAAACCCCACTTGTCAAACATGTTGACAAAATCATTAATCATTCCAGTATCATAATGTAGGCCAAAAGGAAATTTAAAAACACGTAAACCCTGCGGTACAATTTTCAAGTGAATATACTCAGTAAAATACATAGCTTCAATTTGCAATGTTTTAAATTTATAAAATCTTTTTTCAAAGGCAAAAATCAAGTCCTTCAGAGAATTGTATACAGAAAGGAATATTGGAATTATGATTGGTAACTTTCTCAGCAGTCATATTTTTGGAATCTTGAAAGTTAAAATTATTTTTCAAAAGGTTGTCATACTTTTTAGAAATAAAATTAGAATTAGAAACTTCTTTCAATTCCGCGACTTCTCTTTTCAGTTCGCCGATCTCCCCTAGCTGCGTAGGGTCCACCTAGGCTGGTTCACCAAATGTATCCAAAGAATCCATTAGTCCCCACCCCACAAAAAAATAACCAGTAACAACAAAGTGGTATGTTGGTGCGAAAATATAACCAAGAACCAAAAAACGCACCAAAAGGACTGTAGGCTACTTCGTTTTAATAAAAAAATGAATAAAAACATCCACAGATAATCATGTTTAGCGCTTTCATCAAAAAGTATGACTTCGTCAGAAAAACAAGTCCAACAACTTCTATGTATTTAAATACTCCTAATATAATTGCTAAAAATCAACAAGTTAATTAATTAATTAGCCAAGGTACTGTTTTTAAAGTGATAAAATACACTGAACGGAAACAATGCAAGCCAGCAACTAACGAAAAATTCAAATAAAACTGTTTAATTGTACTGTTTTTAAAGTGCCATAATCATAAAAACTCTGTAAGAAATGTAAATCATTTCTAAATAATTTTACAGCAAAATACATGAATATTCTTTATG
This sequence comes from Protopterus annectens, assembly GCF_019279795.1. Classification (NCBI taxonomy): domain Eukaryota; kingdom Metazoa; phylum Chordata; order Ceratodontiformes; family Protopteridae; genus Protopterus; species Protopterus annectens. The sequence continues at coordinate 1,081,131,112 of NC_056725.1, forward strand.
TTAAACAATCCTCCTGTTAAAATTTCACCTATATCATGTCAATATGTTATATAAAAATATTTTTTTTAGAAAAATAAGTAATATATAATATTAAATTAATAAATACATTAGAAAATCTACTTTAAACATATGTGATTTGATTTGCCCTTTCTTTTAACACTGAGAGTATGGATATATGGTCATTTAAACCTGGGGGGAATTTGCAGCCAACATAAGTTACCACATGAATTCCTTTTACATAAATAATTTTTCCAATCTCCACCCCTCACATCCAGGATGACCATATCTACAATATCAAACTTGAACCCAGTGTATCCATTACAATCCAAGCTATGTCTGAAAAGGGCATTCGTCTCTTTTTTGTTCTTGATTTCATATAAATGCTCTTAAATCCTGCATTTAAGAGCTCTCTCAGATTTCCCGATGTAAAACCCTTTGCAGGTATTGCACAATGCAACATAAACTGTCTTACTGGTGTGACAGTTCCCTTTTCTCAAATGTATAACACTGCCAATCCTGTTATTTAAAGTTACAGAAGAAACCTGTAATAGATGCCCACACTGGGAACATTGTCCACAGGGTTTAGTGTTTCCCCCAGTATGAGAATAGCCCACCTTGAACTTCTCCAGGTTTAACTTTATATTGTTGCCTACTTTCATAGAGAAAATAGGTTTCTCCCCAACCTTCCTGTGAATATCACTGTTAATCTTAATTATACGCCAATGTTTGTATAAAATCTGCTTGATCTGGTTAGACAGGAGACTGTATTGAATGATACATGCCTGATTGTAATTCTTAGTATTTATACTAATGGGGGAATCATTCCCTTGGATTTCTGAAGCCCTTTATAGCATGCAGGATTAGTCTAAGAGCTATTTTCGGCAATATGGCCAATGTGCAATCCCGGAACGAACTCCCGGGAACTGCACGTGAGCTCTTAGGCTAATCCTACACGGACCGAGCTCCTGCATGCAAATTACCCTCATTTGCAGGTAAAAACCATGCAAATGAGGGTAATTTGTGATCCAGGAAGATGACAGCTGTCAGTGCAGGACGAGTGCAGTCTGCAGAAATGTACTTGGTTAGTAACCGAGTACATTTCTGCAAACTACAAAACGGAGCTATGACAGCTCAAAATAAAGGCTGCATATCATTGAGGAAGCATGCCAATGGCCAAGTATAAGGCCATTGGCATTGCAAACTGTTTCAAAACTAAAAAAATCAACTTCTATTTTTTTTTCTTCGATCTCAGCTGTTTAAGCGTAGGGCAGCGGCACACAAATGGGATCAGAGGGAATATAAAAAAAATAAATTTATAATGAGCATTCTAACTAAAAGCAGTATTCTGCCATGCAAGTCAATGGCAGGCATAAGGCAACCTGGCCAGTGAGTAATGTTTGCTAAGGGGGGAGGCTCAGTGTGGGACATATAACTATGATTAGCAGGCAATCCTATGCAAATGAGTGAAGGATAGTGCATCCCAGATTTCCCCAGGGTGTGAGGCAGGTCCCAAGAGTGTAAGAGTATAAACTGCTGGGTGCAAGACTAGGGTATAGGTGACATCATGGGAGGTGTCAGGCATACTGTAAGTGGATTGGACCCCTGTGGCTTGGGACTGCTCCTAGCTTAGCACAGCTAAGATAGAGGTATGTACAAACTGCCTAGCACTCTTCACAAAGTGTAAGCTGGTGTGCACACCATGCACCGGGTTTTATAGGAAGAAAAAGGAAGTTAAACCAAGAAATAGCAGCTCTGTGCACATTTGAGCACTCCATTTGTGCAGCATGCACACAGGCTTAAACAGCGAGGCAATGGGAAGGAAAAACAGAAGGTAATCAAGGAGAACTAGCTTAGCTGACAGGTGAAATGTATCAGAAACAGCCAATTAAATGGGCAGCAGCCCAGACCAGACCAGCACATCACTATAAACTATGCAGACACCTTTCCCCCTTGCTTTTCCCAAAACCTCTGCAACACTGGTGTATACAGACAGGGAAATTTTACAAAACGAAAGCAAGAGAAAAAATGTTAGGGACTGCTTTTCCTATCATAAACCAGCATGTGCAAGAGCCTGAGGGTGGTGAGGATGTGAATGCTGCTGAGCAACCCACAGTGAGGAGATGGAGAAGATTGTACAGACCCAGGGTAACCTACCAAGGGCTACATGAGATGGAGATAGTGGAGCACTATAGGATGGACAGGGACCTCCTACAGCAAGTTGTTGAGCTGTGCCGGCCACGCCTCACACACAGATCTAACAGAGGGGAACCCATCCCAGTGGATACCAAGGTATGTATAGGCCTAAGAATACTAGCTACAGGTACCTTCCAAAGGCCAAGTGGGGATATGATGAGGATTTCACAGGCATGAGCAGCCATGGTACTCCACCAGTTCCTGGATGCCATGTCAGCACAAGTCGGTGAGCATGTATATTTCCCCATCACCCGTGAGGCGTTGGCCAGCAATATGCGTCTCTTCCACCAAATACCCTGAGGTAGTGGGTGCAATAGACTGCACACACATATGCATTAAAGCACCACCAGGTGAGAGGGGTAGGGTCTACATCAACTGCAAGGGCTTCCCCTTCATCAACTGCCAGGTCGTGTGCGATGCCCATAGCATAATAATGAATCTGTGTGCTGGCTGCCCTGGAAGCTACCATGATTCCCACATCTGGCATCTGACACAGCTGTACCAGACATTTGCCAATGGGGATATCCCACACGATCACCTAGTCGGGGATGCTGGATATGCACTGGAGCCATGGCTGATGACACCCATCAGAAATGCACACACACCCGAACAAGAACTCCATAATGAGGCACATCACAGACATGAATCATAATAGAGCATGTGTTTGGGATGCTCAAGTCATGGTTCCGGTGCCTGGACACATCCGGTGAAGCCTTGCAGTACTCACCAAGTACATGTACCCAAATTATCCCTGTATGTGCCATGCTACACAATATGATCCTGTGGGAACAGCTGCAGCAGGAACAGCATGGGACAGGGCCACGCAGCCCCCCACTAGTGCCAAGGCCTGCAGAGGTGCAGAGTGACTCGGAGGAGGAACATCCTGAGCCTGCCCCAGTAGGCAGAAGGAGGCATGCCCAGTATGCCCTGGCCTTGCCATAGAGGCAATGCATAGCACATGCACTGACACAGTAGGGACCCAGGGAATGACACCTCTCTCTGACTCGCACATACAGTAAAAGGAATGCCCAAACATGTGCTCAACCATGTATAGGGAGTGTACTATGTGCATCCGACATAGGCAGCCCTGCAGCATCACCCTCAGTACTGGGACACCCACAAGGTAAGTGACTCACACATGCCAGTTAGGGGGGCACACACCCAACAACAGTCACAGCCAGCAGGATAGGTGTAGACAAACACAAACAAATGCTGTACTATGGCCTCTAAATGAGCCCTATGGGTAACCCCTACCCCAGGCCTACACAGACAGACTACAGCAGGCCAGGCAGTTGGATGTAAGTTGTGAAGTCTAAGAAGTCAGAAACTAATATGTAGATAGTTAAAGCTAAGATCTGTAGTACACCAGTATGCCTCTAGCCAGCACGATAGGTAAGACTACAGACTGAAATGGTGTACCAGACATATCAGTACAGTCCTAGCAAATGCGTAAAAGTGTCAGGTGTGCCCCAACATCCAATGTACACTTATAGTAATAGTCAGTTGTGCCCTCCAACCCCTGTGTAGAAATGTAGAAACAGTCAGGTGCCCCCTGTTATGCAGAAATGTAGCAACAGTCAATGCCAAATGACTGATGTATACCCTGCAGACAGAGCATGCTACCTGCTGATGTACAACACAAAGTCAGCACCACAGTACCAACTACCTGGACTTGAGCCACACATGCAATATAGATGGCCATACTGGGCATGCTCACACATTTAGAATAATGAAGGCCATGTCAGTCAACAACATACTGAAAGGTCATACTGGGCATGCTCACAAATTTAAACACATGAAGGCCATGTATGCAAACACCAGTGGACCAGACATATCTGGCAGTTGCAGTTCTTATTGCAGACACATGTCAGTATGCACCACTCCTGCCTTGCACACATAGTGGATAAGAATACAGACGTATACGTAAGGGCAACACACTATAATAAGCCAAAGGTAGATGGACAAAGATGTGTGGATAACAATGACTGTGACAAGGAGCCATCTGGGCCTGTCCCACCCAGCACACAACCAAAGGGCCCCAAACACATGAGGTGCAGGTGTCACTCACTACAGATTCTAGCCACCAGTATCTGTCAGTATGACAGACTATGTTTTGCACGTGCCAGCTGTGCAACATGACTGTGCAAGGAAGTAGTCACCTAGTAGCTGTATACACGTACCTGTGGCATATGACCCCATGTGTGCCTGCATGTGGCATGTCAACCCCTACATGAATGGGTTACAGCCCATGCACACACTGCCCTCCCCATAGCAGTATCATGACAAGCCTGCTGAGGTTATCCAATGTGAAATACACCTTTGGGAGAGCTGTAGCTCAGTAATCCCCATAGCGCGTCCCATAACAGAGTACTGCTGTAGTGATAAACTAGTTAGGTAGTAGTTCTAACCCCAGACGTGGCAATTGTATATGTTTGTGTTTGTGTGTGTGTCTCTCTGTCTCTGACTGTGTAGAGAGAAATGCTTTTTAGGCTAATCACACTCTTTACAATTCACATACACAACTTAGACAAGGCTATGGATGTCACTCACCTAGAAATGCAACTCTGGAGAAATCATAGCCCAGTAATCTCTGCAGCATGTGCTGTAACTGCGTACTGCTGTATTGTGATATAGTTGTTAGGCAGGTGTTCTAACCCCAGACCTGGCAATTGTATGTGAATCTGTGTGTGTCCGACTGAATAGAGAGCAATGCTTTTTAGGCTACTCACACACTGTACAGTTCATATACTCAGTTTTGCCAAGGATGCTGATGTCACTCACCTAGCAATGCACCTCTTGGAAAATCATAGCGCAGTAATTTCCATAGTGCGTCCTGTAACTATTTACTGCTGTAGTATGATAAAGTACTTAGATAGGTGTTCTAACCCCAGACCTAGCAACTGGGTGTGAATGTGTGTGTGTGTCTGACTGAGTAGAGAGCAATGCTTTTTAGGCTACTCACACACTCTACAATTCATATACTCAACTTTGCCAAGGATGCTGATGTCACTCACCTAGCAATACACCTCTTGGAAAGTCATAGCCCAGTAATCTCCATAGTGTGTCCTGAAACTGCATACTGCTGTAATGTGATAAAGTAGTTAGATAGGTGTTCTAACCCCAGACCTGACAACCATGTGGGTGTGTGTTTTTGTTTGAATCTGTATGTGTCTGTGTCTGAGTAGAGAGCAATGCATTTTAGGCTACTCACACTCTGTACAATTCCTATACTCAACTTTGGCAAGGCTTCTGATGTCACTCACCTAGAAATACAACTCGGGGAAAGAAATAGCCTAGTAATCTCTGTAACGCATCCTGTCACTGCGTAGTGTGATAAAGAAGCTAGGTAGGTGTTCTACCCCCAGACCTGGCAATTGTGTGTTTCTGACTGAGTAGAGAGCAATGCTTTTTAGGCTACTCACCCTCCGTACAATTCATATACTCAGCTATGGCAAGGCTGCTGATGTCACTCACCTAGAAATACAACTCTGGGAAAACTATAGCCTAATAATCTCTGTAGCATGTCCTGTAACTGCATACTGCTGCGGTATGATAAAGTCGTTAGGTAGGTGTTTTAACCCCAGACTTGGCAAGTGTGTATGAATCTGCATGTCTCTGACTGAGTAATGAACAATGCTTTTTAGGTTACTCACACTCCTCAGAATTCATATACTCAACTTTGGCAAGGCTGCTGATGTCACTCACTTAGAAATACACCTCTGGGAAAGTCATTGCCAAGTAATCTCTGTAGCATGTTTCCTGTAACTGCGTACTGCTGTAGTGTGATTTAGAACTGTGGTAGGGTTCCATTTCCATCCATGGCAGTTCTGGATGTTTTGTGTGTGTTTCCATGTCTGTGTATGGAGCAATGCATCATAGGCTACTTACTCACAGTACATTTCAAATGCCCTACTTTGCCAATCCTGCTGATGTCATTCATTGTGAAATAAAACTTTGGGGAGAAAGTTCTTTTGTAATCCCTGTGGTGTGACCTATACTGGAGTGCAATCACTCCATGCTGTAGTGTGATATAGACCTTGGTCAGGAGTTCTATACACACACATGTCAGTTGTGGATATTTTGTGTGTGTCTCACTGTCTGTGTAGGGAGCAATGCATTTTAGGCTAGTCACTCGCAGTAGAATTGAAATTCCCTACTTTGGTAAACCTGCTGATGCCATTCAGTGTGAAATACACCTTTGGGGAAGGATGTCTCTAGTACTCCCTGTGGTGTGTCCTATAACAGCTCTATGCTGTAGTGTGATATAGACCTCGGTCAGGGGTTCTGTACCTACACATGTCAGTTGTGGATGTTATGTGTGTGTCTCACTGTCTGTGTAGGGAACAATGCATTTTAGGCTAGTCACTTGCAGTACAGTTGAAATGCCATACTTTGGTAATCCTGCTGATGTCAGTCACTGTGGAATACACCTTTGGGGAAGAAGTACTCCAGTAATGTCCATAGTGCATACTATAACTGTGTAGTGCTGTACTGTAATAAACTAGTTAGGCAGGGGTTCTACTCCCATACATGACAGGTGTGTGTAACTCGTATCCTGTGTAGGGGTGAGTGTGGGCAATGCGGAGGGGGTTTTGCTTATTTCTTTTATGGTGGTCCTACTATATATCACAATGCCAACCATACAGGGATAACAGATGTAAATTAGCTGGGAAGCTGGGGTGCAAAGCCATACCCATACATGTGACATCAAGACCAGCCAATCCAAGTTAGCGACCCCACTATTACCCAGAGCACACACTCAACCCATGTGCCATATGCACACACATGCCTAGGCAACAGCCAATATGTGGGTAGGACACTGCATACTGGCCACTGATAGTAACTATGTAGTGATAGCAGTGGGCTACAGAGGGCATGTCACCCTGCCCATCTGTTCAATATGCACGTACATGCAGACAGTGCCCCTCCACCATGTTCCCCAATGGACACCTGCATCACCTCGGCTTCCTTCAAATGTATCTCACAAAGGACATACCATGCCTGACAACATGCCCTGTATGGACAGATGACACTGACATCAGGGAATGCTGTTAGCATGCTATCAATGTAGGTGAAGGGTAAACCTGCTTCCCATTACAAGTTCCAGCCACAGGTGGGCAAGACTGGCACATCTGATGATAATCTGTGTTCACAACATGGGCCAGACATCCCAGTTACAGTTCCAAATGCCACTGTACATGCATGGGGGAGGTGTGCACATCCCTGACACCATCCATATTATGGACTAAGGAACACATACATGGCATGTGGTGTACAGCATTGGCCACACACAGTAGTCACCCAGGTGACTGGATGGGGGATGCAATACCCACCTGTGTGGGCAAATGCAGTAACCACAGGCCTGAGCCACAATGCAGACCATTGTCATGTGGCCTGATGCCAAGGTATACCCATTGCCTACCCTTGTACAGCCTGCTGGCACAGTTGAACACCACACACTTATGTAGACATGCGCCCATGCATGTCAGAACTGGCACCCTGTGTGTTCATGTGTGTGTGTGTGTTGTATGGTGCGTTTGTCCACATACACACTCACTACAACCCCCCAGGGTATACTCAAGCATGCTGTCCGATGTCTGCCATCTCCTCATACTCTTTGGCCATACAGCCTCCGTATGACCGGTGTGGTGCATGTGATACCTACACATTGATGTGTTGTGGCAATCCCACTAGTGATGAGTTGCACTCCTGGCCCTGACAAGTGTGTCAATGTGTGTGCATTCCTGTGTGATGTGCCTGTGTTGATGCTGACACCTGTTCATGCAGACAGGCACGTGTACAACGCCTACTGTATATCTACCGTATCTCTGTTGCAGATGTCACTCACTCTCACATATATGTTCTGAGTGCTCCACATCAGGTAACCCATGTGGTGCATCCAATACTGCATCGAACTGTAATAGCACTACATAGTTGTCAGGGGTTTGATACCCTGTGCTGGTAGGTGTGTGACACAAACATGCTTCAGTTTTACTCTACCACCCCTCCCTGACATGTATCTGCCTCTGCTTGCCTCCCTATTCCCTCTCTGGTGGATGTGAAGACCCACATCTTCCTTGCTTAGGCAGCAGCATGTGTATTTTACGTGATTCTCATGATCAGCTCATGGCCTCTGCACAAATTGCTGCCCTCCCCTAGCTGATTGCATGTGGACCAGCTGTGGTAACAATTCCATAGCCAATTGCATGGAAACACACTCCAATACCCAGGAACATCATGGTGGTGTTGGGCCTTTGCAGTAACTGTGAGCAGGAACTAGATCTGTTGTTTGACAAACAGTATCTCAGATGGATTGAGAATTTACCTCTAACAACATACACTGTGGAAAGAGGGCAACAAACAGGAGGGGGATGTGCCTGACCTGACTACAGTCTGTAAGTGCTGCTATTCTGCATTTGGAGTAATGTTGGTTTAATAGTTTATGTCTGGATATCCCTGTTGTACATGTCACAGTACCTCCCTTGTCATTTCCATGTATATGAGGAATCCCCATCTGCAGGGTCATCTGCAGACTGGGCAGTGTTGTGCCTGGGTTTCATGTGTTAGCCACAGTGCATCTATCTGTGGAATACAGAAGGTAGTGTGAGGATTGTAGTCTGTAGATGGTGAAGGCCATGACAGTTACAGACTTCATTTCCCTCATAGGACATATGTTGAAACAAACCCCGTTACAATGGAAAATATATGAGGTTATCACAGCAACATGTCTGTACTAGCCCTATGTATGTGCTGTCAGCCACACCTCTGTCAACCTTTGTACATATGGCGTGCAGGAAGTGGTGCATATGTGCTGTACATCATAAATACTGTCATCATATCTAATAACAAGCCAGTGATATATCAGGTTGCTACACATGTCATGTACAGTAGGGGTTATATTTCATGACATAAGCTGGACATTCTCTGGATGTTTGTACAGTACTGAGTTCTGTGTAGTGATGGTGAATGTCGGCAGTGTGTGTATTGTTAATATGTACTTTAGCCTGTGTACAGACTGTGGTAGATGTCATTGTTCTAGCTCCCCTTCTAGCAGATGTTACATGCTGCCCCACTGTATGGTACTATTTTGCCGTACATGTTTGTAGGGCCATACACACACATGTCCCATACCACAGACAGCCATCAGACCAAACTGTGTAGCAACCCAGTATATGTAGGGTCATTCTGTGAGTGACACATATGAGGATGGTGTAGAACAGATAGTCCATATACTGTAATATTATGCTAGCTTACCATATATGGCTGTGGCTGTGTTCACATTGGTTTTGGTTATGTACTGTCACACAGGTGTATCTTACCCTGTGCTGTGACATGGCTGTTGAGCCTGCTATATATGCAGGTACATGTACATTCCCCCATGCGAGATGTAGGCCAGTGTTGAGCCAGTCTGCCTGTAGCCTGCACAGTGCATTGTTACATGCCTAGCAGCTTAGTGTACTTAACCAGTGGGATGTTATGTGCAGATACTTTCCAGATGTACTGCTGCTGGGCCTCCCTTAAATGTCATGTATGTCAGACAGAGCAGTGGGATGATGTACAGATATATATCAATATCTAGTGAGTAGTATGTGTCCATGGCACCCCTGTGCCAGCTGTTATTATGTGTCAGGCCAGACAGGAGTGTGTGAATCCAACACCTATGGTGCCAAATGCATACCAGTGTTATACACATCTACATGGCTGTCTACATCCATATTGTCAGGCCTGGTACACATGTAGTGCACTAAGGCATTATGTGTATACCTCTGGACTGTACAGGGTGTGTCCAAAGTTCAA